>NC_053022.1:150953886-151090869 GCF_003073215.2 Triticum urartu | reverse complement strand
CCCCCCCCCCCCCCCGGCCGCCCTCTGCCGCCACGACCATGAAGCCGACAGTGAGGAAGAGTAGTACATGGTAGGTCGCCACCAGTCTAGTCCCAGGAAGGCCATCGCTCCTCCACTCAGTCGACGCCAAGATTGGTGGGGTAAACATCGGCTGCCGATTAACCGCTTGACAGCGACATGGAGGCGGAAATCTTTAGAACCTTTTGCTCCAGAGGAGGAGATTATCCAGGCAGAGATGGACAAAGCCGAAGTGGATGGGGAGGAGGCAAAGGCAATAGCTGGAGCATCAGTTCTCGGGGCTCATGGCCGGACATGGTGGTCGTGCGCCGACGATCATAGATTAGGTTTACAATAGGTTTTAGTACGGTTTGTGCGAAATATGTAATGAATTTCGTCCAGTTTATAGGAAAAGTTTTCAAAATGTAATGAATTTCATCCAGTTAATTTGAAATTTTCTTTGTTCGCACAAATTTCGTCCGGTTAGTTCATATAGTTGTCGAAAGGTATGCGAACAGCATTGGATGGCATCATTTGGCATCAGTGTCCTCGGATAGATGCCATTGTAAATTTGTGGGTCAGCACTGGAGATGCCCTAACTATCATGCTATAATCGCTAACAGTGCTCCATTATTTCGCAGGGAACAGTTATCCCTTGATCAAAATCAGATCCGCCATGTTTGGCACTCCTCCCACGTAAGTGTAGACGCTTGCTTACATAAAAATGGAGCAAGAGGACGTCACTGTAGCACGTCATATAACTCAAACTAGCCTGCCTAACACGCGGGAAAGCCCCACCCTCATCATTTTGTTCTAGATTTCTATCGATCGATCGCACGAAAATGTTATGCTTTGCAAGTTCAAAAGGAAAAGGCGACACACTTAAAGCACGCCTGTTAAGTTCACGTCGCACCCCCGACAGTCCGGCTCGCACGCCGCTCACCAGAGAGGACACGCATTGTCTTGCATTTTCACTGACATGTGGGACTGCAATTGAATAAACCGTTGATAGCCGAAATGTAATCGCTCGGTGGGCGTCGGCTGAGAAGAGAGACACGGGGGAGGGAGAAGAGATCGCTAGCCCGCCGCGCACGGACACTAATAAATATGGTGATAATGTGAGGTGGGCCATGCAGGAGTCCATACCGCTTCCAAGCTCGCTTCTGACCGCCCTGACCCACCAGAAAACCCCTTCCCCTCAGACGCCAGCTACCCGAATTCATAGCAAGTAGTACTAGTACAATACTGGGCTATAAGCCCGCTTATGTGGAGGAGAGAGGCATTGACAAAGTCAAGGAGTGGGCTCTGCAAGAGCCCGTCTCTACACGTGCTCCTAGGTATAAAAAACTAATTCTAAAAAGAGAGGTATAAAAAACAATTATGTCTAAAAAATAAAGGTAAAAAACATTTGAGAGGAAATAGATAGAGAGAAAGTGAGAAAAAGTTGTAACCTTATAGCCAACCTTATAGTCAACACTATGGTACACGAGGAAGGAGGGAGTTGTGCACATGCCAAGTTCACTAGGCTGCCGTGTTTCACACTCCTCTGTTGTAACAGTGGAGATAATAGCTTTCGTCAAAAATAAACAATGAATACTCATTGCACATCCTCGATATCGGAAAGAATACTTTCATTCGCCGACATGTGGGACGTCGACCATCCTGGTCCACCTGCCATGCACACAATTATCCTGGTCCACCCCGGTCGTAGCACAGGCCCAACCTTTCCCATTGTAAGTTGGTCGGACAAAGGAACCATCATGACTTTCTTGAATTCTGCTTCTTCAAGAAAACTTACTATACCCACAATATTGCTACCACACGCGAAGACTGGACAACACTGTAGCACGTCATATCACTGAAACCCACTAGGCCAAACTAGCCCGCCTAGGATTTGTACTCCCTCCGTTTCAAAGTTAGTACAAAGTTGAGTCACCTATTTTGGAACGCATGGAGTATGTCTTTGTACTTCTATGATTTTGTGTTCTCAAAAAATATCCTTTGTGAATCTAACGATTAGGAGTAGAAAGAGGGCTTTCTCTCTCTCTAGATCTCTCTCCATCCCACAACCCCTCTAGCACACGTACACACTCTCTGTAGCCACTCCAAAAGTACGACCTCACTACACATTCACGCTTCCAACAAAAAATTACACATTCACGCATGTTACAAGTACGTGCCAATTTTGCTGGCTATTAATGTGAGGCCTCCTTTGGTTTAGAGGAATCTTGTAGGAATTTCATAGGATAGGATTTCTATAGGAAAATATTCTGTAGAGCCCTTTGGTTTATAGGAATGGAATCATATTCCTATGGAGGAATTCTTCCTATCTTCCACATTTCATAGGAAAATAAACATTAGCCTAGACTCAATGAAAAAAAAATCCTATGATGTGAATCAAAGGGCACCTCCTTTCCTATTCCTACTCATAGGATTTAAGATAGATGTCATCTCATTTCCTATGACTTTCCTATTGGTACAATTTTCCTACCCTATGAACCAAATGAGGCCTGAATGTATCCGTGAACCAAATCTTTGAGTTTGATGTGAATTAATGTGTAATTGTGGACTATTGTCTGATCGATTGCCAAGCCTACAATTTTAGGAGCTTGGGCTATTGGCTGATCGACGACAGATCAGACGTATAAGCATACCACAAGCTCATCAGCCACAATGTTTCTCTTTAGTGAGTCTTTTGCAAGTACTATAGCTCGCACGGTAGCTAGCCTACTAACACCAAGAATCATCAAACAAGCCCTGTTGATATGATAAACAGTTCAAACTTACATCTAAGCATGCCATATATTACATCAAAAGCTAGTGAGCATACATCTGTTTCCATAACTCGGAGAGGGTTCACATGATTCACTATCAAACAAAAGTAGCAAGTACCGCCCACAGAAGACAGTGCACTAGCCCTAAGATGGTTTGATAACACGCATAATTGTGGTAATTAAACACAATGCAAACTACCTTGAAGGATTAGCGTGACCAACTATTTCTTGTCATCGATCTCTCGGGCAATGACCACAGCACGGACAGCGGCATGGGAATCGATCTCTGGGGAGATGTCCATAGGATGGACCGCGACATCGGAATTGATCTCTGGGGCGATGTCCACAGGATGAGCGGCATCGGGATCGATCTCTGGGGCGATGTCCATAGGACGGACCGCGACAACAAAAACGATCTCTAGGGCGTTGTCCACAGGACGGACTGCAACATCGGAATCATCAAGGATGTCCATCAGCACCTGCACAACCCTAACATATTAGCAAGCACATTGCAAATAATCAAAAACCACAACTATGGTAAGCCAGTATTTTTTACCTTGTGCACCTCACCGGGGGATCCCATCCCTCCGGGGGCCATCTTCCCGATGGGGGGCCATCGCCTTGCCAGGAAAATACTGCTTCTCAACGGCGACTATCTCCTCAAAATCGACATTGAGCCTCTCATAGGTGGCCATTATAGTTTCTGGGGTGGGCTCGGTGGGGCCCTTGCTGTTCTTCCTGCTTTCTTTGAGGAGTTCGTCCGCCAACGTCGTCAACTCTTTGGCCAGTGCTTGTTTCTTGGAGTTCTTTGTCTCCATGGGTTGGCCCGCCAACATGGCCAACTCGTTGGTCAGTGCTCGCTTCCTGGAGATCTCTGTCTTGAGTGGGTTGTCCACCAGTAACTCTTTGCTTAGTGCTCCAGGATCCATCAATAAACTAACAAACAAAAAGCAATCGAAAGGAAACCACAATCGTAATGAAAACGGGAAAAGAATAGGCTGTGAGAATCGGTCGGTGCTTTGCAAAAAGAAGATTCTTGGAATGAAAATATAGTAGCATCACTGATTCGCCCACCTTTCCTTCATTGGTATAGAAGAAAAATGGCAGAAGTGACTAGCATGGAGTGAGGTTTTTTTCAAGAAAGGGGAGAAAGGGCTTCAATGAGCGTTCTAGTGAAATGATGGTTGCTTCGTCCAGTCCAACTTCGAGGCCACTTTACCACTACTGGTAAAGGTGTGGGTTTTGTGATATGATGGGTCATGACAGCCACACCGAGGTGACCGGTGAGTCTCAACTTTAGCACCTCGCTGTGATTTGGTGGATGGCACGCGGGCCCGGATGCTTTGATGTCCCGCATGTAGATAGAGCGGCTAGTCATATACTGTACAGTAGTAGTTCGGATGATAGATGAGGAGCTCCGTCCTGGTTTATTGGTCCCTATGATAATCTGTGCCAAATGTTGACTATAAATTTAACTAACCAAATGTTCATGCATGTCATAAAAAATTACATCATTGAAAACTTTGTTCAAATACGAATCAAAGGATATACTTTTTGTTAACATGCACTAACATTTTGTCAATTAAATATTCGGTCAAAATTTAGCACAAATTACAAAGGGGCACAATAGCCATTGTACTATCACATTTTGTTTTGAAGATACTCCCACATAGAAAATATAAATAATAATGCATGTTGGGGCAGCCCACATTTCCGATAATTTTAGTCGTGGGCTTGTTCACAAATTTTATGAGGCGGTGGTTGTTCATTTATTGGAGGGTATAGTACCAGACTTGAATGATACAAAGCGCGACCTGGCACACCGTAACACCACTTGGACTAAGCGGGTAGCTATCTCAAAAAATAAGCAACAACTCAAAAAAACGACGACCTGGCACGTACACAATTTTAAACGATTGTTTTAATGGAGTGAAAAAACAAAACTACCCCACTATACATATATATAGGTCGGAGCCTCCACGCTTTCTTGCTAGGGTTGCTCTATTCACACACTATCATCCTCTCTAGATCTAAACAAGATAGCGGTGGTAACACTATCTTTCTATCCTCATTGCTGGTTACAGATCCGGACGTATCCCCCTCCGCTAGTGAAGGGGGTGAGGGACATCATTTAGGACATCATTGACAGCGAGGGAGGAGACCCACTACTGGTCGCACCGTTATCTCTAGCCGAGCGCCGGCGCGAGAGGTCCTCCAATCCCTTCGTCATTGCCCTAGTGTGGGCGGATCCGGCCTCCCGCCACCCACCTATCCACACCCCGATGACCTTCAGGTAAATATTCATTTGAAACCGGCCTAGGTCTACTTCCCCAGCTCGCTACATTGCTGCATGTGCATCATTTTCTACCTCTCAGCCCCTCTCGATCGGATGGTCCAACATCACCTATTTTTTTCTATTGTTAGAGGTAAAGCAACTTCATGGAGTCGAATCTTGTACTTGGTTCAAACAATAAATAGAGGGGGGAAATTTAGTATGTACATCGGACTTGGTACAAACAGGAAGGAAATGGGGTGAAAGTAGTACAGACTGGTCATCCAACCAGTCTCTTGGTCGAAAAGGGAAATATAGGGGAAACACTTTACAAAGTGGTATGACCAGGACTAGATTTGCTATCCACACATGGGAGTAGGTGGCTAGAGTGAACAAAAATGGGACCAACCCAGATATGTTTCTTGGATGTTTGTTTATCGGGGCAACAAACTCTGAATCACCACTTTATGCCCCGGTTTAGGTACATGGGTGCTGGACTGCTGGTGCACCCACTGTCGCATGCCCTTATACCAAATATTTAATTGTTCTTAATCTAATGCCCCTGGTAAAAGGAAGCCATGCCACTGTTATAAGCCATGACAAGTTTAGCCAATTGTTTTTGCCAGTAATTGTTTGAGACTCTGACTGTTTCCTCTATAGCTTTTTGCCATGACTTTTGTGTTGTTTAACTAGAATATCAGAATGGAACTGTTGGTTCATTTCGGTGGAACTGCACAAAGGGAGATCTGTGTTCCAATCTTCATCATCCATATTGGCACCATAACCTTCCTTTAGGTAAGAATGATATTTAATGCATGTGTTCATCTCTATTTTGCGACTGCCATGAGAAAATAATGCTATTGTTTACTAGTACACTTGTACTCCCTCACTGAAAAAATTCTGAAATAGAAGGCCAATCATGTACTTGGTTTCACCAACTGGTGAGGAGAAAGTGAAACAGAGCATGAAGAGGAGGAAGAAGAAGAATACGAAGGAGGAAATGAAGAAGATCACGCGATGGTACTGTCCTATGTTATCCTGACATCTTGCTAGTGGTATTGTATTGCTGTGTTGCTACTAGTCTTAATTTATTTGGAAGACTAGCAAGATGCCCGTGCATTGCATGTAACATCAAGATGCATTTGTATGAGTAGTTTATCTTGTGAGAGAAAAGGATGAACGAGGGAAGGCCTTATTTGCAAATGTGAAGAGGGGTGTGGGTACCTTTTTGCATAATTGCCGTAGTTTCCTTCCTATCCGTCAGATATAAATCGGATGGCCTATATTGGAGGATGGCAGGCACACCATCATCACCAACTCTATTTTTTATAAGAGTAGAGTAGATAAGAGTAGAGTAGAGATAGATAGAGAAATGCAGCAGAGTAGTAACTGGATTGATGACACATCATACTAATTAACTAGATTTTGGATGCATGTGTGACCCAGCTCTACACGATCAACAGTGCCAAGGTGATCTTGCTGGAGCCGAGGCCATTCAAGGGCTCCGACAACGTCTACCTTACAAGGAGCCCTTCCACTTCTCTTGTCTCTCCTGCAAGGTCACTTAATTAATTAGGAGTACTTAAGTAGCACTAATTTATTGCTGCCTAATTTTCCTGTCGGAGTTAAACAAATCTTTAGTAGCACCCAATGCTGAACCATATACATGTGTATGTGTGTGTGTGGAGGTGAATCATGTGGTGGAGCAGGGAGGGAACTTGGTAGTGTCATGACATAATAGTTCTATTGTTTTGCATGTCAATTTATTGCCATTGGTTCAATGGGGAAATGTTTTGCGTATTGTCCATCATGAATTTGATGCTACTGTTAAAGTAATATGCTAATGTCTTTCAATCCTTTCTCACTAAGGTAATGAAGGTTCACCTTGTTCCTACTTGTGCAAACAGGGATCATGTTGTGCCAATCGTACATTTTAGTGGAACTGCACAAGAGAATACAATGAGCTGTATCCCAGCCAGTGCTTTAACTCTGCTGGAAGTTCTCGATAATCTTTGATATAATCTCAGCACTGGTAAACAAGAGTGATTTCAACCATACATTTGAAGTGCGCAAAAATATATACTATTGAGTGATTCCAATGAGTGCTTTATCATCTCTTCTGGGACTACATGAATAAGATTTTTTTGCTCAGGTTGGTACCGGCCTAAGGCCTTCATCCATATTAGTTTATTGTCATCTTTATTTGTATCATGCTACTGTGTTGCTACTGTCATGAGAAACTCCTTTATCTTTGCATGTTAAATTTTTGCAACCTATGATACATGGCAATGCTTTGAGTGTTGAGCTAATTGGCACATATTAAATAAACTAATACCTCTCTTTAAGCAAGATTACTATGTTGCTAACTTTACCCATTAAGATAATGAAGGTGCTTCTATTTGTTAGAGTATGTTTCATCAACTAGTCCCACTAATACAGTAATCTCACTCTCTCAATATATGTGCCAACAGGGATGCTCGATTTTGGTGGAACTGCACAAAAACTTTGGGTGCTTCATTTCCTCGACTGCTTCCTTCCTTTCCCATCAGTCGCTTATCTCGGTTTGCTTCCTTCCTTTCCTGTCAGTCACTTCGCTTATCTCGGCTTCCAGTCAAAGGAAATAGTAATTGATATGCTACCTCACACAGGTCGGTACCGGTCTTTATCCTGATTATTGTGGTTGTCATATGTATTTGTAATTTGGTATTGTGCTATTGTTTTCCGATTTCCTTAAGGAGTAAGTTGGAGCCTGAACTCGCAGGCAAATCATTACATTGGGCGATTTCAGTAGAAATCCACAAAAAGATCAGATGGACAGATACTTATGCTGCCGCTATGTACTCCAAAGTTCACTCAGACAAGCATCGATGTTGACAAGAAGAAGTGCCTATATTCATTCGAGTATCAACCGACATCAACCAGCTGTCAAACTCCAAGTATTAGGAGAGTGAACGCCAAAAATATTGCTTGGCGCATAGCCTAGAAAAATGCAGTCCAGTCTTTGGTCCCAACTTGTGCCTTTTGGTTATCGGTACATATGGCAGCAAACTGTATGGCATGGAGTCTAAAGATTCCAGACAAGTTGGTTGACGCGTATATTCATCTGGCACTTAATCAGTCTGCACACCAGGGATGCTCCATTTCAGTTGAACTGCACAAAAAATTTGGGTGGTTCATTTTATCAACCGCCTCCTTTCTTGTCTGCAATGTAGAATTTTGGCGAGCTAAAGGACCAAGATGAGCCAGCAAACTAGTTGGATGAAAGTAGTGGCCAAGTTGCTCAAACCTCCCTCGGCATCGAGGCCACTATCTCGAGGATAAACCTACAAGCAAAGATCAGATTGTCTGTGCTGCCTCTTATGTACTCGAAAG
Source organism: Triticum urartu (assembly GCF_003073215.2). NCBI lineage: Eukaryota > Viridiplantae > Streptophyta > Magnoliopsida > Poales > Poaceae > Triticum > Triticum urartu. The sequence continues at coordinate 151,082,454 of NC_053022.1, read as the reverse complement.
TTTACTCGTACAAGCATTAATTTTAGCAAGAAGTACCTTCGACTGAACACCATTTACCAGTATGTACCCTAGGTAATTAAAGTTTGTCCATGGATGATATTGGCTGTGATCTCAATCATTTGGATGCATAAACATCCTGAACATGTGTATATCTGAATCTTTTTGTGAATTATCTATGAATATTGTCGTGTGATCTATCAATCATTTGGATGCATAGACATGTTGAACTTGTGTATATATGAATCTTTTGAGTTGTTGATTGTGAATGTTGGCTATGAATATGAATGTGTCCTGTGAACCCGAGTTTGATACGAATGTTTACCTTTTCTGTTGTACTCCCTCCATTTCTTTTTAGTTTGCACATAAGATTTGGTCAAAGTCAAACTTTGTAAAGTTTACAAAGTTTGACTAACTTTATAGAAAAAGTATTAACATCTACAATACTAGAGTTATATGTTATGAAAATTAATTTCATCATGCATCTAATAGTATTGATTTCATAGTGTGGATATTGATATCTTTTCCTATAAAGCTAGTCAAATTTTACAAAGTTTGACTTTGACCAAATCTTATATGAAACTAAAAATACGAAGGGAATACTGGTATGTGAACTTGTTAGTATGTCTACTGTGGGATTTGTGATGTGTGGGTGTCAACGGCACACCTTCTTCTTGAGAAGAATTTCACCTGCTTGTTAGGGTAGCAACGGTCCATCAGTCTTCCCCCTCCCCCACTCAACCCCTGCTGTAATGTTTTCGGCCTCAAATCAAACATAGTACTTGTGACGACCCGAGACCGACGCTCCAGACGCCTTTCATGTTTTTCGTTGTCGTCGTGTGTTTTTATTTGTTTGTTGCATTTCATCATACCATCATGCGCATTCATCTGCATGTTTTCATAAAACTTGCATCTGTTTATAGTTGCCGCGTCTCTCCCTTGTCATCATTGGCCATTCCGAGTCCAACCACACTTGCAACCTTGTTCTTCGTTTCCCCTCCTGCCTAAACCGGAGTCTCTCTGCACAGTGCATCGACCCCTCCCGTGCGTTCGAAAACTTCCTCAGACCCGACCTGGGCAGTCGTCACCAATGGGTCCGGATCATCCCCAAACATCCCTAAAATATCTTTGGTTTCTTATTGAATTTACCTAGTCTATTTTTCTCAACAGCCCGATTTTGATCGGAGGGTCCATATCTTGCCCCTAACCTAATCCACTGCTATAAATATCAGTCCAACCCTAATTTTTAGGAGAGTTGTCCCATCCAATCGCTCCTCCGGCGCCACTCCACCTGGTCTTTCCTTCCACCTCGGGATCCTCCCCAATCCAAAATCCTCCCTCATTTTCAACACCAGACCAATCCATCGCCTCCACCTCCCGATCTAGTTCATCCATCGATCCCCTCCAGGGCCATCGGAGCCTGCAGTAGCTTCTCGTGCTCCTCATCGGACCCCGCCCTTCGGCGAGCATCAGCCCAAGGCCGAGCAGCCCCGTGTGTCGGTGTCAAAACTGGCGGATCTCGGGTAGGGGGTCCCGAACTATGCGTCTAAGGCGGATGGTAACAGGAGGCAAGGGACACGATGTTTTACCCAGGTTCAGGCCCTCTTGATAGAGGTAAAACCCTACGTCCTGCTTGATTGTCCTTGATGATATGAGTATTACGAGAGTAGATCTACCACGAGATCAGAGAGGCTAAACCCTAGAAGCTAGCCTATGGTATGATTGTATGTTGTCCTACGGACTAAAACCCTCTGGTATATATAGACAGCGGAGGGGGCTAGGGTTACACAAGGTCGGTTACAAAGGAGGAGATATACATATCCGTATTGCCTAGCTTGCCTTGCACGCCAAGTAGAGTCCCATCCGGACACGGGATGAAGTCTTCAATCTTGTATCTTCATAGTCCAATAGTCCGGCCAAAGGATATAGTCTGGCTGTCCAGAGACCCCCTAATTCAGGACTCCCTCAGTAGCCCCTGAACCATGCTCCAATGATGATGAGTCCGGCGCGCAGTATTGTCTTCGGCATTGCAAGGCGGGTTCCTCCTCCGAATACACCACGGAAGAGTTTGAATGCAAGGATAGTGTCCGACCCTGTAAAATAAGTTCCACATACCACCATAGAGAGAATAATAGTTCCATAAATCCAATCTGCTGACATGTTTTGATAGTATGACATCACTTCATGGCCCGGTTATTATTCGAACCGCTTTTCTCAACCAGCTCCGCACATATCGTGAGGCAGTTTTCTCGATACGTCTTGTCAAAGCAAATATCGTGTTCCCCTTATCACGGGATTCTCATCAATACGGATGTGGGTAACCCAACCGCGCCATCTATTACGGCGCCTGGGGAATAAGTGGTTTTGCCAGGCAAGTGGGGAGACACATCGCCTCTTCCGCCCTTATAAAGGGATAAGGATTTACCTTTTTCACCCACGCCTTCTTCTTCCTTGCTTACCCATTCCCGCACACTCGAGCTCCAGCGCCCAAGCCCGCGTTCTTCTTCTCAAACCACTCCAAGAATGTCGGGAGCAGGAGGCAAGTGGATGGTCTCCTCCGTCACGGAGGAGAACGGCAAAAAATTATGGGAAGCCGGATATCTGGCCGTGGATATCGCGCACCGGCTGCCCGATGCGGGGTAGATCGTCCCAATGCCGAACCTCATGAGAGGGTAGTTTTTCTTACCCATTTCGTCTATGGACTGGGATTTCCTCTCCACCCATTTGTCCGAGGGATCATGTTCTACTATGGTCTGGATTTCCATGATCTGGCCCCCAACTTTATCCTCAACATCTCAGCGTTTATCGTCGTGTGCGAGGCCTACGTCCGCATCGGGCCCCACTTCGGCCTATGGCTGAAAACCTGGCTCGAGGGCACCTATGTGGATACCATAAAGGGGTGGCAATCGGGGTGGTTCTACATCACCGAGCTGCGCGACTCCAACTTGGTGGCGGCCCCCAAATTTCGATCCGGAATCCCCAGGCGGCTCACCTCCTGGAAAAAGAAGGGCCTGTCCTAGGGTTCTTCAGTAGAGCTGACCGGACTCCACACCTGCATCCAGAATATGACAAGCAAGAAAATCAAGCTTGTCAACGTGGTCCAGGTTATGCTGTTCCGCCGGATCCTTCCGTGTCAACGGCGGGCATTTGTTTTGTGGGAGTTCGACTCGGCCAAACATCAGACGCTGCGAGAGCTCTATGACATGACGCACGAGGATGTCTGGAGGGTGCTGTTCAAGAGCGCCGAGATCCCTCCCCCCTCAACGAGGACCGCGGACTCAGCGCAAAGAGCTACGCCAATCCGGTAAGCATTTTATATTTCTCAGGGTATTTATTTGCCCCGGTTTAGTCGTGTGCAGGATCTGAACTTCCATGTCGTTAACAAGACTAGATAGAGACGGCGGAGCAGCATGACAGCCCAGCCCCGCTGCCCGAAGATCCTGCAGACGCTCTTCTGATGAACATGCTGACTCCGGCACCTTACGAGGTGCTGGAAAAGACCAAGAAGAAGGCGGTGGGGACCCGAAAGGGTCTCCGACACAAGGTTGTATCGGAGTCATCGGATGATGACTCCGACGCGCACTCCTCCCACGGAAAGGAGGAGGAGAAAAGTTCTCCCCCCAGCTGGGGGAGACAAGAAAAGGAAGGTCGACCCATCCAGGGAGGCCGAAGGGTCCAAGAAGGGAAGGACCCTCCTTCTGGACTGTGCCACGACGGCCGCCGACAGCGGCGAATAGTGGCTGCCTAGGAACAAACCCCTGGCGAAGTCGTAAGTGTCTGGACACCATAGTACTTCATGATATGTTTTATTGTACTGCCTTTCCTCATGCCGAACATGATCATGCAGTCCGTCCCGAGCTCATGTCGACGTACCCTCGTCGAGTGGCTCTTTGGACTCGTCGCATATGAACAGCGGTTCTGTTCCGACCGCTTCCACCTCTCTCCCTACGGACAACACCGAGGTGTTATCTAAACAGACACCAAGCCAAGGGGAGGTGGTCCTGGGGGCGCCTCACGGCGACTTCCCGGACCCTGGGTTCCAAGGGAGCGAGGCTCCTACGGGCTTCGAGTTCGGGTCCTAGCCGGACACTTCGCCGGAACCCTTGATGGTTCCAGACTCCAGCAGGCGGTCCCCCGTCAAGGGGGGCCAACCACCCATGCCGGTGTCCTCTGTCTAACCAGAGGCACCGGGCAACTTGCTGGAAGGGCTTCACAGCGCTTGCATTGATGAAGAACACCGCACTATCATGAGGGTGGTGGTTAAGAAGGTTCAGTCTGGCAAGAATGGACTGACCGAAGCTTGCGCCAGCCTCCTAACAGGCTTTGAAGTAAGCATTCAAAATATAAAAATATTACCGCATAGATAGTAGCCCCTGATGCTCTGTTCGGCGTTCGCGAGGAAAAGCCGAATAGAGTATCAAATGATAACTCAGGAGTATAATCAAAGTATGTCTATGTGTATGTGCAGGCTTCCTTGCTAGCCATTGCCGCACATACTGCGAAGGTCTCTGCGCTGAAGCAGGACTTGAAGCGGTCCGAGGAAGAGCTCAGCTTGACCAAGAGGCAGCTCGAAGAGAGCAAAGGTAAGAAATATCCTTGTCTATATAGTTGAAGAGAAGTTCTGGTATAAAGTAATAGGATCATCATGGATTTGTCAGGGGCCAGAACCGAGGTGGCGACCCTAAGGAAGGCGTTGTCCGAGGCCGAAGACAAAGCGGCCAAGGAACGCATTGAACGGGAGAAACAAGAAGACCGAGTGGGCGAGGTGCAGCAAGAGCTCGAGGCTCTCACCAAAAAGCACGAGTCCTTGGAGCTGGACTCTAAAATGCGAGAGTCCGAGCTCGCGCAGGCGCTTGAAAGCATCCGGAGCGCCAAAGCCGAAGCCCACAAAGCCCTCCAAGAGATTGATGAGGCGAAGAAGATAGCAGTGGGTAAGGCATTCAATATGCAAAGCAAGCATGTGAAGGAGAATTTCCTTTTTCTTACCCGAGTTCGGAGCTCTCCAGGAGCGTTTGCAGATCTTCTCCGCAGTGTGCTGGATGCCACAGAATTTTACCGGGCTGAGGAGGGGAGCTCAACGGAGAAGTTTTTCTGGTCTCAGTAAACTGGGACCGAACACCCCGTGGCCTTGAGCGACCAGCTGAAGCAGTTGGTCGAACTTCACAAGGCGGCCGAACAGGCCATGAGGGGCCTTATAGTCCGGATGTGGCCTGGCGAGCCCCTGTCTGGCAGCTACTTTGGTCTGGTGCGATGGCTGGTGGAAGCCTGCCCACGGCTTGAGGTCATCAAGCAGTCCGGCTTCATCGAAGGTGCGCGCATGGCTTTTGCCCGGGCGTAGGTGCACTGGGCGAAGCTAGACGCCGTAAAGCTTGTGAAGGAGGGGCCGCCGGAGGGCAAGGATCATCGCCGCCCCGAGAATTATTATGAGGGTCTCCTAGAGGGATCCCGCCTAGTGGCAGATGAGTGTGCCAAGGATGTAACTTTTGAATGAACATGCTCATATGATCCTGTAATATTAAACAAGTTCATTTGCGCCATGCGACTCTTTCTTAATTTAAAATATTACCTTCTGTGCGACCATTTATAAAATCTGAGAGTTGGCCAGTCGTCGGCTTCTGCCCCCATATAGCTAGTACTGGGGTGTTCGGGGTAAATCTGAACACTCTTTATCCCAATTTTGGGTCCTTCAAGGGAGGTGCTTAGTGCGAAGAACCAGGCAATCAGACTATAATGCTTTATCACTCTCACTTAGCCATAGAAGTCTATGATTTTAAATTTTTGGCGAAGCCCCTAGTATTCGGAGAGCCGAATTTGGGGCGCTATACACGCCTAAGCCGGACAAGGCCGACTCCTTGCCCGAAGCGAAAAAAGTCTTGAAGGACTTGAAACCTCTCGAACAGCCACCAGTCTCTCGCCTTATCATGACAGTCAGTTTTTGGCTTTCTCTACTGAGGTGCTCGTCCGGAAGAACCGGGACACAATTGTAGTAGTTCTCCCATCGCTACCTTAGCCGATATAGTGGAACGTAAGGTACCAAAGCATGGGAGCCGGGCAACCCAACATTTGACCCAAGACATGATTCGGAGCTGATGCATATAATGCTATAAGTTCAGGGTGCTGCACTGTCGAAAGTGTTTGAACTTCTTGCGCTGTATTACGGGGTAAAAGAGAGCCCCTGGAATACTGACCGTACCCGAGCGTGCAGGTACGGAATGTCGTAAATGGACATATAAGAGAAAGAGAAAAACTTAAATAATGCAATGACAGATTAATAATATGCATTGTTATTTGAATAATACGTCGAAGCGCACTGGTACAAGTAGTGCAATAAGCGTAAAGTAGGACAATTAAAAATGTCCTATCCAAGGCAAGCTATGCAATAATAGTGAAAAGCGGATATATCGAGTATTACTAGAGACCACCTGGCGGTTCCTGTGTTCATCTTAGCTTCTTGTCGCCTTGGTTGTTGCTTCCGGAATGTGTCCGGCCGTCGAACTGCCGGAAAGGCCTTCCGAAGAATTAGGCCCTGAAAGAGAGAGGGAATGTCAAAGGTATACAGCCCCTAGTGTGGTTAAGCCACAATGCGGGGCGTGTCCTGATTGTGCCCCCGGCTATGTCCATGGTATTTTCAATGCGTAGTTATGTACGCGCGGCACAAATTTTGTTGCTGCACTGGGACTGGGACGGGGGCCGAATTGCTAGGCGAGCGTAGATCGCGCCAGGCGATCCTGTTGCAGATTATTTCGGATGCGCTTGAAGGTGTCCGGGGGCTGTAACGCCGAATATGTGGTCTGTCTAAACATGCTGCTTTGTGCCTCTAGTGCAAGGGCACAGTGTGCTCTTCCGTACGGAGCGAGCGTTCTGTGTTTCCATTTACTGTTATGACCCCGCGAGGACCTGGCATCTTGGGATTGAGGTATGCATAATGCGGCACTGCATTGAATTTTGCAAATGTTGTCCGTCCGAGCAATGCATGATAGCCACTGTGAAACGGGACGATGTCGAATATTAACTCTTTGCTTTGGAAGTTATCCGGTGATCCGAAGACCACTTCCAGTGTGATTGAGCCTCTGCAATGGGCCTCTACACCTGGTATGACACCTTTAAAGGTGGTTTTGCTGGGTTTGATCCTTGAGGGATCGATACCCATTTTTCACACTGTATCCTGATAAAGCAGGTTCAGGCTGCTGCCGTCGTCCATAAGGACTCGAGTGAGATGAAATCCGTCAATGATGGGGTCTAGGACCAGTGCGGCAGATCCGCCATGACGGATGCTAGTGGGGTGGTCCCTGCGATCGAAGGTGATCGGACAGGCAGACCATGGGTTGAACTTCGGGGCGACGGACTCCATCGCGTAGACGTCCCTTAGTGCACGCTTCCGCTCCCTCTTGGGAATGTGGGTTGCATATATCATGTTTAGTGTCTTTACTTGTGGGGAAACCCCTTCTGTCCCCCTAGGTTCGGCGGCCGGGGCTCCTCCTCGTCATCGCTATGCAGCCCCTTGTCCTTGTTTTCGGCATTTAACTTGCCGGCCTGCTTGAACACCCAGCATTCTCTGTTGGTGTGATTGGCTGACTTTTCAGGGGTGCCGTGGATTTGACACTAGCGATCCAGTATGCGATCCAGACTGGACGGAGCCGGAGTATTTCTTTTGAATGGCTTTTTCCGCTAACCAGATCTAGAGCCTTTGAATCCGACGTTGACTGCCGTATCTTCAGAGTTATCGCCATTATTGCGGCGCTTTGGTCTATTACGACGATGCCTACCGTTAACGTCTTTGGTATCCGAGGTATCCGGATTCCTTGATGTGTTGTTGCTGCGAGCCAGCCAGCTATCCTCGCCCGCGCAAAAGCAGGTCATGAGTGTTGTGAGGGCTGCCATAGATTTCGACTTCTCCTGGCCGAGGTGGCGGGCGAGCCACTCGTCGCGGATGTTATGTTTGAATGCTGCTAGGGCTTCCGCATCCAGACAGTCTATGATTTGATTTTTCCTGGTCAGGAACCGTGTCCAGAATTGTCTGGCCGATTCCCCTGGCTGCTGGGTTATGTGGCTCAAGTCATCATCATTCGGTGGCCGCACATAAGTGCCCTGGAAGTTGTCAAGAAATGCATCTTCCAGATCCTCCCACCTGCCGACGGAATCTGCTGGCAAGCTATTCAGCCAATGCCGAGCTGGTCCTTTGAGTTTTAATGGGAGGTACTTGATGGCATGTAGATCGTCACCGCGAGCCATGTGGATGTGAAGGAGGAAGTCCTCAATCCATACAGCGGGATCTGTTGTGCCATCGTATGATTTGATGTTTACGGGTTTGAAACCCTCCGGGAAATCATGATTCATAACTTCATCAGTGAAGCATAGGGGGTGTGCGGCGCCTCTGTGCTGGGCTATATCCCGGCATAGTTCGTATGAGTCTTGTCTGTTGTATTCGGCCCGGCCGGATTTACTCTTGGTGTATCTGACGCGACGATTATCGTCCCATGTGGGCGCACGTGTTCATGTCCCGTATATTGACCTTGCGATTTTTACCTTGCTGTCCAAGATGTCTCGCAGGTCCTCTGTGTTGCCCCAGGCCTTAGTATCTTTGACTGAGTGGCGACGGGGTGCGGGCTGAACTTTGGGCTGAAACGCCTTTCTGGCTTGGCCGCGTAGTGGCTGGTCTGCCGCATTGTACACTGGTGAATGAGGTTTGAATTCTTCCTCCTCGAGGTGAGGTAGCAACCTGCATTGTGGGTAACTCTTGGACGGGCGCTCGAGTTCATGCTCCTTGGCCACAAGGACTTCAGTCTACCTGTCTGCTAGCAAGTCTTGATCAGCTTGAAGCTGTTGTTATTTCTTCTTTAGGCTATTTGCCGTGGCCATAAGCCGGCGCTTGAAGCGCTCATGCTTGACGGGGTCCTCAGGCACGATAAATTTGTCGTCGCCGAGGCTCGCCTCGTCTTCAGAGAGAGGCATGTAATTGTCCCCCTCTGGTTCTCCATCTGCTGCCTGCTCTGGAGGGCTAGCTTGTTCGTCCTCCAGCTCTTCGCCTTGCTGGAGAGGATTCTTGTTGTCTTTGGCGCTATCCGGAATGTTATTATCTCCTGTGCCGGTATCACTGCTCTTACTGTGACGGGACTTAGAGTGGCGCCGCTGACTTCGGCGCTTGGGTTGCTTCTTGGAGGGGTCATCCTCCGCTTTTCTCCTTGCCATTGGCTTCTCTGGGGGTGTCCACCATATATATATATCATATGATGAGGTGGCGGTCCAGTGCCCCGAGGGCGGTGGATCTTGTTCGTCTCCGGCTTCGTCGTCCATACCGTCGAAGTCTTCGGAGCCGAAGTCGAGCATGTCGGTTAAGTCGTCGACAGTGGCTACTAAGTGGGTGGTGGGTGGGCAGCGAATTTCTTCGTCGTTCGCATCCCATTCTAGCCGGACATAGTTCGGCCAAGGTTCTCCTGACAGGGAGAGAGACCTTAAAGAATTTAGCACATCCCCGAAGGGTGAGTGCTGAAAAATGTTCGCGGAGGTGAACTCCATGATCGGCGCCCAGTCGGATTCGACGGGCACGGATATGAGTGGCTCGGAGTCCATGGTCGTGGATGAATCCAGTGGTTCGGTGACATGGCTCTCGTAGGGGGTGAAGTCAGTATCCGGCTCTATCGCCACTGAGAGTGCGACCTCCATGGCGGGGTCCATCCCTCCGCTCTTGGATGACGCGACTTGCTCCGGATTGATGGACGGAGTAGCTACGGATGCAATATCTTGAATGATGCAATCTCTTGAATATTGTCCGACGACAGAGTTACGTCATGCTCGTCAAGACTGTACGGCGTGTCCGACATGGGCTCGAATCTGTCGAAGATCAAGTCTCCACGGATGTCGGCCGTGTAGTTCAAGTTTCCAAATCTGACCTGATGGCCAGGGGCGTAGCTCCCAATCTGCTCCATATGGCCAAGCGAATTGGCCTGCAGTGCAAAGCCGCCGAATATGAAGATCTGTCCTGGGAGGAAAGCCTCACCCTCGACCGCATCGCTAGCGATGATCGAAGGAGCCATCAAGCCTTATGGTGACGACACAGTGGAACTCTCAATGAAAGCACCAATGTCGGTGTCAAAACCGGCGGATCTCGGGTAGGGGGTCCTGAACTGTGCGTCTAAGGCGGATGGTAACAGGAGGCAAGGGACATGATGTTTTACCCAGGTTCGGGCCCTCTTGATAGAGGTAAAACCCTACGTCCTGCTTGATTGTTCTTGATGATATGAGTATTACAAGAGTAGATCTACCACGAGATCAGAGAGGCTAAACCCTAGAAGCTAGCCTATGGTATGGTTGTATGTTGTCCTACGGACTAAAACCCTCCGGTTTATATAGACACCGGAGGGGGCTAGGGTTACACAAGGTCGGTTACAAAGGAGGAGATATACATATCCGTATTGCCTAGCTTGCCTTCCACGCCAAGTAGACTCCCATCCGGACACGGGACGAAGTCTTCAATCTTGTATCTTCATAGTCCAACAGTCCGGCCAAAGGATATATCCGGCTGTCCGGAGACCCCCTAATCCAGGACTCCCTCACCGTGCCTGCGGCCTCTCGCTCCTGCAGCCAACGCCAAGGCCTCCTACCCCGAGCTCCATGCCTCCTCGCGCCTTCCTTCCCTGCTCCCGAAATCATCCATGAGCGAGCACCCGAGCCCCTGTGTCGAGCTCCTCCTTTGCTCGCGTAGCAGCATCTCATCTCCGTCACCAAGCGCCGACGACCCGAGGCCAGGCGCCACCAGCAGGCAGGCCCCCATCGCGCCCTCTCCTTCGTACTTTCCCTCCTTCCTGTCCCTTTAACCTCCCGTGCTCTCCCTGTCTTCTCTATTGGACGGGAGCAACTAGGGCGTCACGGAGCTCCAATCACCGCCAAGTCCAATCGCCACCTAGATCCGTCGAGTCCCGGCCATCTCCGCCATTCTTGGTCCTCGCCGCCACCCAAGTCCCTCGCCGGCGTTGCGCCAAGTTCCCCCCACATCGCGCTACCGCTCCCCTGCTTCACCTGCTTGAGCCACAGCTGCTTTGCTTCCTGACGAGCGGAGGAGCACACTCGCCCGCTCGTTCGCCTATGTATGGCCGCCCGGATGGGCCACATTAATGCCCCCATGGGTCGCTTCCTCTCCAGATCCAGCCTAGTGGCCCATGGTGAGCGCCCCAGTGCCCACCAGATTTGGCCTGCATCATTTTTTTGAAGGAAATATACCCTCGAGGCAATAATAAAGTTGATATTTATATTTCCTTATATCATGATAAATGTTTATTATTCATGCTAGAATTGTATTAACCGGAAACTTAGTACATGTGTGAATACATAGACAAACAGAGTGTCCCTAGTATGCCTCTACTTGACTAGCTCGTTAATCAAAGATGGTTAAGTTTCCTAGCCATAAACATGTGTTATCATTGGATAAACGGGATCACATCCTTAGATAATGATGTGATGGACAAGACCCATTTGTTAGCTTAGCATAACGATCGTTTAGTTTTTCTGCTATTGCTTTCTTCATGACTTATACATCTTCCTCAGACTATGAGATTATGCAACTCCCGAATGCCGGAGGAACACCTTGTGTGCTATCAAATGTCACAACGTAACTGGGTGATTATAAAGATGCTCTATAGGTGTCTCTGATGGTGTTTGTTGAGTTGGCATAGACCGAGATTAGGATTTGTCACTCCGTGTATCGGAGAGGTATCTCTGGGCCCTCTCGGTAATGCACATCACTATGAGCCTTGCAGGCAATGTGTCTAATGAGTTAGCCATGGGATGATGCATTAAAGAACGAGTAAAGAGACTTGCCGATGACGAGATAGAACTAGGTATGATGATACTGATGATCGAATCTCGGGCAAGTAACATACCGATGACAAAGGGAACAATGTATGTTGCTATGCGGTTTGACTGATAAAGATCTTCGTAGAATATGTAGGAGCCAATATGAGGATCTAGGTTCCGCTATTGGTTATTGACCGGAGATATGTCTTGGTCATGTCTACATAGTTCTCGAACCCGCAGGGTCCGCACGCTTAACATTCAATGACGATTTGTATTATGAGTTTCGTGTTTTGATGAACCGAAGTTTGTTTGGAGTCTTGGATGAGATCACGAACATGACGAGGAGTCTCGAAATGGTCGAGACATAAAGATTCATATATTGGAAGGCTACATTCGGACACCGGAATGGTTCGGGTCGTTCCGGATAAGTTTCAGAGTACCAGGGGTACCGACCCCCCCCCTCGGGAAGTTCATGGGCCCTAGAGGAAAGGAGAGGAGGGCCACAAGGGAGCCCCCCCCATGGCCAGTCCAATTGGACTAGGGAAGGGGGCGGCGCCTCCTCTTTCCTTCTCCCCTCTTCCTCCTTCCCTCCTTCTCCCTCTCTTGGATGGAAGGTGACTCCAACTAGGATTGGGAATCCTAGTTAGACTCCCCATGGCGTGCGCACCCTCTAGGCCGGCCTCCTCCTCCTCCTCCTCCCCCTTTATATACATGGGAAGGGGGCACCCCAAAGGACTCACAAGTTTCTCTTAGCCGTATGCGGTGCCCCCCTCCACAGTTAGACACCTCAGTCATATTGTCGTAGTGCTTAGGCGAAGCCCTGCGTTGGTAAACTTCATCATCACTGTCGCCACGCCATTGTGCTGACGAAACTCTCCCTCAGGCGCAACCGGATCAAGAGTTCGAGGGATGTCACCGAGCTGAACGTGTGCTGATTGCGGAGGTGTCGTACGTTGCTACCTCTTGAGCACTGCATTGGTTTTCCCTTGAAGAGGAAAGGGTGATGCAGCAGAGCAGCATAAGTATTTCCCTCAGTTTTTGATAACCAAGGTATCAATCCAGCAAGAGGCCACGCACGAGTCCCTCGCACCTACACTAACAAATAAACTCCTCACATCCAACGTGATAAAGGGGTTGTCAATCCCTTCACGGTCACCTACGAGAGTGAGATCTGATAGATATGATAAGATAATATTTTTGGTATTTTTATGATAAAGAGAAATAAAGATGCAAGTAAAATAAATGGAAAGGAAATAACTAAGTATTGGAACATTAATATGATGGAAAATAGACTGACCCAGGGCCATAGGTTTCACTAGAGGCTTCTCTTGAGAGCATAAGTATTACGGTGGGTGAACAAATTACTGTTGAGCAATTGACAGAATTGAGCATAGTTATGAGAATACCTAGGTATGATCATGTATATAGGCATCACGTCCGAGACAAGTAGACCGACTCCTGCCTGCATCTACTACTATTACTCCACACATCGACCGCTATCCAGCATGCATCTAGAGTATTAAGTTCAAGAGAACAGAGTAACGCTTTAAGCAAGATGACATGATGTAGAGGGATAAACTCATGCAATATGATATAAACCCCATCTTGTTATCCTCGATGGCAACAATACAATACGTGCCTTGCTGCCCCTACTGTCACTGGGAAAGGACACCGCAAGATTGAACCCAAAGCTAAGCACTTCTCCCATTGCAAGAAAGATCAATCTAGTAAGCTAAACCAAACTGATAATTCGAAGAGACTTGCAAAGATAACCAATCATACATAAAAGAATTCAGAGAAGATTCAAATATTGTTCGTAGATAAACTTGATCATAAACCCACAATTCATCGGTCTCAACAAACACACCGTGTCGGGCCGCCGACCATCGAGCCTGATGGCTCCTCGACCGCGTTGGTGCTACACCCGGCTCCTTCCTCAGGCATCTACAAAATCGCCCCGGTCCGGCGCCGCCCAGAGCTGCAGTTTTACGCCTCGTCAAGATGTTGTCTCGGACCTACTGGGCCGTAAACCGCCGCCAGTTTTTGCCTTGCTTTGCCCGAGTCGCCGGCCACTTGACCCGCCATCAGTGGCAATCCAATTCGCCGACTTGGACTGACCCTCCTACCTCGGCCGCCTTCGCCGGCTTCCGTTCACAGCCATGTGCCTGCGCGTCGCCTGCCACCGCTCTTCCAAGCTGTGGTTGGGCCTCGCCTTCTCCAAACTGCTGTTGCGGCCCAACTTGGCGTTGCTCTGCCTCTGCCTGCAGAGCCCTGTTGAGTCGCTGCCTCGGCCCGGTCTTCGGGTCGCTTCCAAAATACGCCGCACCTCCAAGCTGCCGCGGCCTCGTCCTCAAACCACCGTTGCTACACCTCCGCCGGTGAGCCGGCATACCACTGCAGAGCCGCTGCGTCCGCCGTAATGGGCTGTCATCGTCAAAACGCCGCACCCGTAGCCGGTTGACCCGCTGCCACATTCGGTCTTTACCTCGTGCACATGCAGTTCGTCGGATTACCCGAGTGGCTGTTCCGGCCCGCTCATTGCTTCATATCGGCGAGACCCCGCCTCCGGCTGCGCCCCTACGCATTTTTCCCTGCCAAACTGCTAACTGAAGAAAAGGGAATTGGGAGCCAGTTGGAGGGCTGAGGAGGGAAAACAGCCCACGACTCAGAAAGCGCTGCGGGCGGTTTACTACAAGAAGCTCACGCTAAAAAGAAGAGGAGGGTTAAACCGGATATATGTTTGACTTCCACGTGAAGCTGCACTGGCTCGGTTCCGCAAGGAAAAAGAAAAATGAACATGGACGAAACATGCTGTCGGTTTGCATCAACAGGCCAGATGGATCTATCACACGTCGGGTTACCCAAAAAAAGTTATCAGGTGATATCTGTCCTAGTTCTTTATGAAAACATATTTGATCCATCCGAGCATGATTACTCGCCCTGTATTATTTCTATATGTGCAGGTTGAATTACCCACTACACAGGTGAAATTATACTGCACCATGACGCCCGATGGGCGTGCGCAAGATGCCGCCCTTGTGTCCCGGTCTATATTAGCTTGCTGGGATCATGCTTGATTGTTCCCCAATGGATGTGCGCAAGACGCCGCCCCTGTGTAAGCTACTCTGACTCACCCAAGATTGATCTCAGCTTTGCCTGATGAACGGATGGTCGGTTCATGCGTCCGAACCGGTTTACAACGCGGAGGACAACTAGCTCATCCACCGGCCTATAATATCGCGGCCGACTCATCTGTCTGCTCTTACGGCGGATTCACCCATGATTGATTTCCGTTTCACCATGGTGGTCATCAACTCCACGGTGGATAACTACTGGCCTGGCATATCAGGTGAAATTCATCTAGTATATTTTTATATATTGCTTTCTTTAAAAGAGCAGTTACTCCGGTTTGCAAAGTTATCTAATGCAGGACCCTACACCGCCATATTGGTGCAAATTTAAAAGGCCAACAGAAAAATTTCCGGCTTAAAAAGAAGGACTCCGGTTTATAATCCGGCTCAAGGGAAAAGCTATCTCCCGAAAAGCTTGAAAGCTCTAAGTATCCGGTTTAACAATTTCCAGTTTAAAAAGAATAATCTCTCGCAAGTTCGAGTTTTCAGGAAAAATTAAAGGGACCAAAGAGAGTCTGCTGCACATCACATCTCAAACATAGGTACCCCTTGAGCGCAGCTCATAGTATCATTTGGGGGCTTGGTCGTATTCGAACCATAGCTACACCTCTTGATCCGGCTATCAAGCCAGTATTATCATAAGGGGCCAAAGAGAGTCTGCTGCACAACACAACTCAAACATGGGTATCCCTTGAGCACAGCTCACAATATCACTTGGGGGCTATGTTCGAACCATAGTCACACCTCTTGATAGGCTTAAAGCCACCAGGGAAATCACTTGCGAGCTCTGGTCGTATCCGAACCATAGCTTATACCCTCTTGATCAGCATAAGGGCATCGGGGAAATCACTTGGGGCTTGGTCGTATCCGAACCATAGCTACACCTCTTGATAGGCATAAGGCCACCATGGAAATCACTTGGGGGCTATGGGTTCGAACCATAGTTACACCTCTTGATCAGCATAAGGGCACCATGGAAATCACTTGGGGGCTTGGTCGTATTCGAACCATAGCTACACCTCTTGATCGACGCAATGCCATAATTATGACTACATGGGGGCTCTGGTCGTATTCGAATCATAGCTTAAACCCTCTTGATCATATAAATACATCATCATATATTACATCAAACATCATCATTACATCATCATAGCATGTATCATATGTGCATGGATATACCGGCCTATATGGCAAGAATCAGTTTTCAAACCGGGTCATATTATTCAAATATTTAATAGCCAACATGGCTGGATTTTCTTATGGTTATCAAATAACCAGTATTATCATTAAGGTTTTCAAAGTCGCACAAGCACAATGATTATCATATTATCAATGGATATGATTTATTCTACAATTGAAGGAATAGTCCCGAGTCGCTGCAGGCTTACGACCCGGCACTTAGGGGCTACATTATTCAAGTAGGGATTACATCAAATACACAAGTCTCATGTCACTGCAAGCATGCACCATGACACTTGGGGGCTAATGCAAAGTCATTGTTTTCTCACTTATTGAGGACCCGACTCATTACATCATAATGAGCCGGCCCTTGGGGGCTACCAATTGCTCCTGTCAACAATTCAAGGTACACAAATTTTCATCTATTATTGAAGGATCCACTGCTCAGTTGGCAAAGCACAAGGCTCTCAACCTTGTGGACGAGGGTTCAAGCCCCATGATAGGGGTTACATCGTATAATAGTATTCTCAATGAGGTATACATAAAGTCCCAGCTCAATATTATCTTACTAAGCCGGCCTTGGGGGCTACACGTTGCTTTTTCAAGTCTACATGTTAATATCTATAAAGTCCCTGCTCATTATTGCATGATGACCCGACCCTTGGGGGCTATACTGGTTGAAGTTTTTATAAGCATAAGGCAATTTCAAGTCCCAGGTTGCTGCAAGCATGACAACCCGACACTTGGGGGCTGCATATATGGAATACTCAGTTCTGAGTGGTGATTGAGATGAACAACCGGGATTTCTTCAAGCTTGTGACAGTCGTATTTGAAGCAAGTCTTAAGCTGTTGCTATGCTACCTTCTTAAGACTTGGGGGCTACAAGTGATGGGCATATAAGAGGTATATTTTCAAGCTGGATGTTAACTACAATTATGACCCGGTGCCATCAATATTTGTAAACCGGCAAGGACAAACTGGCAAGTTTAAGTCTTAAACTGGCAAAGTTCTACATTCTTAAACCGGCAAAGTTCTACATTCTTAAACCAGCAAGTTCTACACTGGCTGAAGATCAGATGAGTATTTCAAAGACCAATATTTTTTGAGCATTGGGAGCTGAAGTCAAAAGGAGTTATTCTTCACAATATTTCTTTGTGACAAACCAATGTCAGCAAATTGATTATGAAGCTGGCCCATTGACTCAGATTTTATAGAAGAAGGAAGTGACGAAGACTTAAGGATGATCAGGATCAGTTTAACATGGATAAATCCAAACTAAACTGGGGGCTAATGTCGGGGATATACCCCGCAGTATGACCCGGCTGGAGTTGTAAACCGGCTGGGGCTTGGTAAACTGACGGATGGTAAACCGGCGGAGAGTTAAGACAGAAACTCAAGACAGATGGCTAAGACAGACAGTAAACCGGCGAGTGTTAAACCGGCAGAGTTAAGACAGATGGTAGCACCGGCAGGTGTTAAGTCTATCATAACCCGATAGACAATGTTAAACCGGCAGACAATGTTAAACTAGCAGACAATGTTAAACTAGCAGACAATGTTAAACCGGCAGACAATGTTAAACCGACAGACGTTAAGAAGTCCAGGAAGGGAAGTCAAAATAGTTTAAGTCTTAGTCCGAGATGGACTCTACATCTAACCCGCCCCTTTAAATTATACAAGGAGGGACAGGGCTCCCCAAAGAGGGACAAGAAAACAACAATCTCTAGGGCTAGACACAATTAGAGGAGAGCCGGTTTACGGCGACTCCCTCGTGATGATAATGAGATCTAGCCTCAAACAGCATGTAGGGTTGTTACCGGATGATGTTTCCCGGGGCCCGAAGCTGTCTAAATCCTCGTCTTGTGTTGCGTTTCCCGATTCCACTCAACCCCTCTCAAGCTACCACATATATGCGTTGGCCTCACGACTAAGTCCTTCCGCTAGGACATCTGACGTGACAATTCCATGACACACCGCAAAAGAAGATTACATCAAATAGATCTCCACAAGAGACAGGGAGAACTTTGTATTAAGATCCAAAAAGAGAGAACAAGCCATCTAGCTAATAACTATGGACCCAAAGGACTGAAGTAAACTACTCACACTTCATCGAAGAGGCTATGGTGTTGATGTAGAAGCCCTCCGTGATTGATACCCCCTCCGGCGGAGCTCTGGAAAAGTCCCCAAGATGGGATCTAGTGGATACAGAAAGTTACGGCGGTGGAATTACGGTTTTGGCTCCGTATCTGGTAGTTTGGGGTACGTAGGTATATATAGGAGGAAGGAGTACGCCGGTGGAGCAACATGGGCCCCACAAGGGTGGAGGGCGCGCCTGGGGGGTAGGCGCGCCCCCTACCTCGTGCCTTCCTGGTTGATTGCTTGACGTAGGGTCCAAGTCCTCTGGATCATGTTCATTCTGAAAATCACATTCCTGAAGGTTTCATTCCGCTTGAACTCCGTTTGATATTCTTTTTCTGCGAAACCTTATAATAGGCAAAAACAGAAAATTCTGGGTTGGGCCTTCGGTTAATAGGTTTGTCCCAAAAATAATATATAAGTGTATAATAAAGCCCAATAATGTCTAAAACAGGATATAATATAGCATGAAACAATAAAAAATTATGGATACGTTGGAGATGTATCAAGCATCCCCAAGCTTAATTCCTGCTCGTCCTCGAGTAGGTAAATGATAAAAACAGAATTTTTGATGTGGAATGCTACGTGGCAAAATTTCAATGTAATTTTTCTTAATTGTGGTATGAATATTCAGATCTGAAAGATCCAAGACAAAAGTTCAATATTGACATAGAAATAATAATACTTCAAGCATACTAACTAAGCAATTATGTCTCTTCAAAATAACATGGCCAAAGGAAGTTATCCCTACAAAATCATATAGTCTGGCTATGCTCCATCTTCACCACACAAAGTATTTAAATCATGCACAACCCCGATGACAAGCCAAGCAATTGTTTCATACTTTTAGTGTTCTCAAACTTTTTCGATCTTCACGCAATACATGAGTGTGAGCCATGGACATATCACTATAGGTGGAATAGAATGGTGGTTGTGGAGAAGACAAAAAAGGGGGAAGATAGTCTCACATCAACTAGGCGTATCAACGGGCTATGGACATGCCCCTTAATAGATATCAATGTGAGTGACTAGGGATTGCCATGCAACGGATGCACTAGAGCTATAAGTGTATGAAAGCTCAAAAGAAACTAAGTGGGTGTGCATCCAACTCGCTTGCTCACAAAGACCTAGGGCATTTTAAGAAAGCCCATCATTTGAATATACAAGCCAAGTTCTATAATGAAAAATTCCCACTAGTATATGAAAGTGATAACATAGGGGACTCTCTATGAAGAACTTGGTGCTACTTTGAAGCACAAGTGTGGTAAAAGGATTGTAGCATTGTCCCTTCTCTCTTTTTCTCCCATTTTTTTATTTGGGCCTTTTCTCTCTTTTTTTGGCCTCTTTTTTTATTTAGTCTGGAGTCTCATCCCGACTTGTGGGGGAATCATAGTCTCCATCATCCTTTCCTCACTTGGGACAATGCTCTAAAAATGATGATCATCACACTTTTTATTTACTTACAACTCAACAATTACAACTCAATACTTAGAACAAAATATGACTCTATGTGAATGCCTCCGGCGGTGTACCGGGATATGCAATGAATCAAGAGTGGCATGTATGAAAGAATTATGAATGGTGGCTTTGCCACGAATACAATGTCAACTACCTGATCGTGCAAAGCAATATGACAATGATGGAGTGTGTCATAGTAAACGGAACGGTGGTAAGTTGCATGGCAATATATCTCGGAATGGCTATGGAAATGCCATGATAGGTAGGTATGGTGGCTGTTTTGAGGAAGGTATATGGTGGGTGTATGATACCGGCAAAAGGTGCGCGGTATTAGAGAGGCTAGCAATGGTGGAAGGGTGAGAGTGCGTATGATCCATGGACTCAACATTTGTCATAAAGAACTCATATACTTATTGCAAAAATCTACAAGTTATCGAAGCAATGTACTACGCGCATGCTCCTAGGGGGATAGATTGGTAGGAAAAGACCATCGCTCGTACCCGACCGCCACTCATAAGGAAGACAATCAATAAATAAATCATGCTCCAACTTCATTACATAACGGTTCACCATACGTGCATGCTACGGGAATCACAAACTTCAACACAAGCATTTCTCAAATTCACAACTAATCAACTAACATGACTCTAATATCACCATCTCCATATCTCAGAAAAATTATCAAGTGTGAAACTTCTCATAGTATTCAACGCACTCATAAGAAAATTTTATTATTAATCTTGAATGCCCAACATAATTAAAGCAATTTACCATGCTGTTTTGTAGGACTCTCAAAATAATCTAAGTGAAGCATGAGAGAACAATGGTTTCTATAAAACAAATCCACCAACGTGCTCTAAAAGATATAAGTGAAGCACTAGAGCAAAAACTATATAACTCAAAAGATATAAGTGAAGCACATAGATTATTCTAGCAATTTCCAAATCATGTGTGTCTCTCTCAAAAGGTGTGTACAGCAAGGATGATTGTCAAAAAATGACAAATAAAGACTCAAATAATACAAGACGCTCCAAGCAAAACACATATCACGTGGTAAATAAAAATACAGCTCCAAGTAAAGTTATCGATGGAAGTAGACGAAAGAGGGGATGCCTTCTAGCGCATCCCCAAGATTTGGCTTTTAGGTGTCCTTATATTATCTTGGGGGTGCCATGACTTGCCGCTCCTTGTTCCATAATCCATCAAATCTTTACCCAAAACTTGAAAACTTCACAACACAAAACTTAAAGTGGAAAATCTCGTGAGCTCCGTTAGCGAAAGAAAACAAAACACCACTTCAAGGTACTGTAATGAACTCATTATTTATTTATATTGGTGTTAAACGTACTGTATTCCAACTTCTCCATGGTTTATAAACTATTTTACTAGCCATAGATTCATTAAAATAAGAAAACAACACACGAAAAACAGAATCTGTCAAAAATGGAACAGTCTGTAATAATCTATAGCTAACGCAAGTTATGGAACCCCAAAAATTCTAAAATAAATTGCTGGACGTGAGGAATTTATCTACTAATCATCTGAAAAAATAATTAACTAAATAGCACTTTCCAAGTAAAAATGACAGCAATTCTCGTGAGCGCTAAAGTTTCTGTTTTTTACAGCAAGATTAAAAAGACTTTCCCCAAGTCTTCCAAACGGTTCTACTTGGCACAAACACTAATTAAACACAAAAAACACAACCAAAACAGAGGCTAGATAAATTATTTATTACTAAACAGGAGCAAAAAGCAAGGAATAAAAATAAAATTGGGTTGCCTCCCAACAAGCGCTATCGTTTAACGCCCTTAGATAGGCATAAAAGCAAGGATAGATCTAGGTATTGCCATCTTTGGAAGGCAATCCATACGTGGCTCTCATAATAGATTCATAAGGTAATTTAATTTTCTTTCTAGGGAAGTCTTCCATGCCTTTCCTTAACGGAAATTGGAATCTAATATTCCCTTCCTTCATATCAATAATTGCACCAATCGTTCTAAGGAAAGGTCTACCAAGAATAATAGGACATGAAGGATTGCAATATATGTCAAGAACAATAAAATCCACGGGCACATAATTCCTATTTGCAACAATAAGAACATCATTAATTCGTCCCATAGGTTTCTTAATAGTGGAATCCGCAAGGTGCAAGTTTAAAGAGCAATCATCAAAATCGCGAAAACCTAGCAAATCACACAAAGTCTTTGGAATCATGGAAACACTAGCACCCAAATCACACAAAGCGTAGCATTCATGATCTTTAATCCTAATTTTAATAGTAGGTTCCCACTCATCATAAAGTTTTCTAGGGATAGAAACTTCCAACTCAAGTTTTTCTTCATAAGATTGCATCAAAGCATCAACGATATGTTTGGTAAAGGCTTTATTTTGACTATAAGCATGAGGAGAATTTAGCACGGATTGCAACAAGGAAATACAATCTATCAAAGAGCAATTATCATAATTAAATTCCTTGAAATCCAAAATAGTGGTTTCATTAATATTTAAAGTTTTGACATCTTCAATCCCACTTTTAACAATTTTAGCATCAAGATCTAAAGACTCTGAATTTTTGGAACGTCTTCTAGGTAAAGGTGGATCATATTCAGTCCCATCATTTTCAAGATTCATATTACAAAACAAAGATTTAATAGGGGACACATCAATAACTTTTAGATCTTCATCTTTATTATCATGGAATCTAGAAGAACATACTTTTATAAAGCAATCTTTCTTAGCACGCATCCTAGCGGTTCTTTCTTTGAACTCATCAATAGAAATTCTCATGGCTTTGAGAGACTCATCGATATCATGCTTAGGTGGAATAGATCTAAGTTTCAAAGAATAAACATCAAGAGAAATTCTATCAGCGTTCCTAGCCAACTCATCAATCTTACGCAATTTTTCTTCAATCAAAGCATTGAATTCTTTTGCGAAGTAATAAATTCTTTAACATTAGATTCAAAATCAGAGGGCATCTATTAAAATTTCCATAAGAATTGTTGTAGTAATTACCATAATTATTAGAGGAATTACTAGGATATGGCCTAGGATTAAAGTTTCCTCTATACGCGTTGTTACCAAAATTATTCCTACCAACAAAATTCACATCCAAAGATTCATTATTATTCTCAATCAAAGTAGACAAAGGCATATCATTAGGATCAGAAGAAACACTTTTATTAGCAAATAATTTCATAAGTTCATCCATCTTACCACTCAAAACATTAATTTCTTCTATCGCATGCACTTTCTTATTAGTAGATCTTTCAGTGTGCCATTGAGAATAATTAACCATAATATTATCTAGGAGTTTAGTAGCTTCTCCTAAAGTGATTTCCATAAAAGTGCCTCCCGCGGCCGAATCTTAAAGATTTCTAGAAGCAAAATTCAATCCAGCATAATTTTTTTGTATAATCATCCACAAATTCAAACCATGTGTAGGGAAATTACGTATCATTAATTTCATCCTCTCCCAAGCTTGTGCAACATGCTCATGATCAAGTTTCTTAAAATTCATAATATCGTTTCTAAGAGAGATGATCTTAGCGGGAGGAAAATACTTAGAGATAAAAGCATCTTTGCACTTATTCCATGAATCAATACTATTTTTAGGCAAAGATGAAAACCAAGCTTTAGCATGATTTCTAAGCGAAAAAGGAAATAGCTTCAATTTAAAAATATCATTGTCCACATATTTCTTCTTTTGCATATCTGTAGCGACCCGACCTCAAACGGTCAAGCCTCTGTGTATCCGTGCCATCCCTGGATCGATATGCTGGCACACACAGTACATCAATGTATATATCAAAGTGCAATCACATGTATAAATAACATAAAACTGATATATATACCTCATAAGTCTCAGCGGAAAGAAACATAAGGGTGTGGAGTCCCATCAACACCAACGGCAAGTTGAGTACATTGAATGTACTGGCAAGTCACATCATAAGAATAATGAACCTATTTGTACATGCAATTTGGCTGGTGGAAAGCTCTTAGTTTAGTTTTTTTGCATAAAGCTAGTTTTCCCTAGAATAAAAGATATTATTCTACCACTACTTTATAGCATAGGATGAGTTGGTAAACCCAACTCAATCCATTCCCAAAGTTTCATTTAAAACACAACTGCTTAATTAATAGTGATGAGATCTCCTAGTATTTCCACTACTAGATGCTCAAGTTGTCCGTAACCGGGGACACGACTAATCTATTAGGTTTTAACACTCTGCAGAGGTTTGCGCACTTTTCCCCACAAGACTCGATCACCTCCCTTGAAATTCTCGCACTGCCTGGTGTTTGAGAACAGGATGACCAAGACATAGTCTTTCAAAAATGTTCCCCTTTAACCCACGGATAGGCCGGTACACCTACATCATTCTACATCTGCTAGCCCATCCCGGAAGGGTTCACACTAACTACTCCACTAAGCCAGAGCCCATATTGGCTTGTGGCTGCACACGTAAGCTTCTAGACATGAGAATACGATTGATCTCTTTGAGCCTGAGCGGACGGTCCACTAGTGGTGCACCACCATGGATTTTCTCATGCGTGCCCCACTGTACTTCGCCACCGTTCCCACAAGTTTCCGCCCAGGTAGTTCATTAATTAACTTAGGTCCTATTTACTACATTGTCACTCAAACTTTACAATGATCACTCCCCAATCCACATCTACTTAGCATAGCAACATAATGTAAAACGATGGTGACAAAATTATATGGTTTGGACCTACCTCAATGAACTACTGGGTGAAAAGCAAAGTCATGCAGCACCAGTTTCCTACCACGCAGTCCTACCGCAAAGAACTAAGTGCATAATAAAAACATAGGTAATGGAACATGATCAAGATGCAACTTGCCTCGTAATAGTTGATGAAGATTATATCGCTCTCATAAATTTACTTAATAGAGCTATTTGTCACTCTCCGATGAAAATCTATAAGGTCAAACATTGCATTCACATAAGCAATCATTTAGGAGAACCAAATAACATGCAACATCAAAAGACTCGGAAAATCCAAATGAACACACAACACACTTAACTATCAAAAGAAAATACTAAGTGCAAAACAACATAGGGCATGGGTGCCAAAAAAAATCGTGATGTGGACCACAGTGCATACTAGGCATACGAGTAAAACTACTATGGACAGATCCTAATGTGTGAAAAATATCATGAGATAGGTCCAAGTGATAGGGTTTGGCAACGGTGACACGGTGCAAAAAGAATCACATCAATCGGAGCTACGGTTTAGGAGATATGGCCATTTGAAGTTTGAATTCAAATCTAAATAATTTCAAATTTGAATCCAACAAAAGTTTACAAAGATGACACTACTGGATAGATCTAATCAATACGAATAATTTTCCACTGGTTTCATCGAGTTTGGACGTACGGTTAAAAAGTTGTGGCTAATCTAAGTTTAGGGGCTAAACTGAAATTTACAGGGACCTAACAGTGAAAAGTATAGCGATCAAGTCCCTGGCCACGTGGCGCACTGTGAGAGGCCAGAGAGTGTTCGCTGCGGCAGCTATACGGTGAACGGCCACTAAATAATAAAAACAACTACCGCGGCTAAATAAAAAGAAACCGGAGACCGGTTTTTCACTAAAACCGCACGATTTAATAAAACCATGGTTAAACGATCTAATACAACAACAACAAAACGAGCGAGGGTGAGTGGCTCACAGCGAGCGATGACGACGTACAGGAGATAGCGGCGCTGGCTTTGGGCGGTGGCGGGGCGGCGACTACGGTGGTCCTTGGCGGCAGGGAAGGAGATGGGGAGACCGGGCGCGGCATGGGCGGCGCACTGGTGGGGTCAGCGGGCGGTGGGGTGGCCAATGACGAGCTGAGGGAGGCGGCGGAGCTCCGGTGCTCCGGCGAGGACACAGGTCGTCGGGGTGGCGGTTCCAGCGAGACCTAGGCGGCGAAAACATGTCAACCGGATGCACACGTACTCGGGTAGTATCTTGGTGAAGAATAACGTGGTCGAGGCGGCCTTACGGACGGCAAACTCCGGCGTTGGAGCTTCGGCCGGCGAGATCCACATGGCGATGGCAAGTGCTGCGAGGGGCGAGGGGCTGTGCGAGTTGACTGAATGGAGAGAGGAGGTCTTGCGGATTTTATAGGCACGGTCAGGAGCTCGGGGAGCGAGGGATAAGGCTTATCTCCGAGGGCGATGGCGCCGGTGGTTGCAGGAGCATGAGCGCGTGTTCTATCCCGAGCGGAGCGAGCGGGAGGTTGGGGACGATGCGGGCGGGGCCCATCTGGCAGCAAGCGCACGCGCGAGCGAGGGAGAGAGGCGCGGGCGTGCGAAGGGCGCTGGCCCTGGGCCGAATTGGCCAGCGGCTGGCTGGGCCGCGGGGTGCTCCTGGGCCGAGCTGGCCACGGTCCAGGTGGTGTGTGTGTGTGTGTTTGTTTGTTAAAAAAACACAAAGGAAACTGTAGCAGAATAAAATAAAAAAAATAAAAATAATAACATAGGCATATTATATACCGAAATGTTCAGAAAATTACCAAGAATAAGATGAACTATTTCTTAAGTTCAACTAAATTCCAAAAAATTCATAAAAGTCAAACGGTGCTACTGTTGCTTTTAAAATCAATAAAATCATTTTTTAAATAGCAAAATGATTTCAAATTTATTTTCTCCTAATTTTCCATTGAAGGGAATCATTTTACCCTTATTTCCATTCATTTATTTTTAGGAGAAAAATAATTTGAATTAAAACTAGTTAACTTCCAAGAGGATTTTGAATTTGAAATTTCAAACAACTTCAAAAGGAAAATGAGTTCGAAATAACTTCAAAGTGACTTCCAAATTATTTATTTGAAACTCCCAACTCTCTTTCTTCAATTTTGAAGAAGTCATTTTATCTTCCCTCATGAACTCATTGAGTTGCTTAAAGTTTCTAAGTTTGAAATATTTCAAATGGAATTCAAATCATTTTCAAACCCCTTTTCATTTCTTTAAATGGAAGAAGTCATATTATCTTCACCCTAGGATCTTGTGATGAAATGAATTTGAATTCTTTGAGATCAAAATGCAAGATGAAAGTTTTGGGAAAGTCCTTTTATTCCCTATCATTCAACTTTCAAAAAGTTTCAATTTCCACTCAGTTTCACACAATCAATCACACAAAAAGAAAACAAACAATCATAATTACTTCTTTAATATAAAATTCCAAAATTTAGAATTTTGGGATGTTAAAATATCACACAAATCAACAAAGTTGTTTAGATGGGTAGCGGCATCTTCACTAGGAAGGCCCGAAAACGGATCTTTTATGACAAGATTCAGGAAAGCAACATTTATTTCACAAGATTCAGCATCGGTAAGAGGAGCAATCGGAGTGCTAATAAAATCATTGTTGTTGGTATTGGTAAAGTCACACAATTTGGTATTATCTTGAGCCATCGTGACAAACAAGAAATCCGACACAGAAGCAAACAAGAAACGGGAAAAAAGAGGCGAATAGAGAAAGAGAAGGAGGACAGAGAGAGAGGGCGAATAAAACGGCAAGGGCGAAGTGGGTGGAGAGGAAAACGAGAGGTAAATGGCAAATAGTGTAATGCGGGAGATAAGGGTTTGTGATGGGTACTTGGTATGTTGACTTTTGCATAGACTCCCCGACAACGGCGCCAGAAATCCTTCTTGCTACCTCTTGAGCACTGCGTTGGTTTTCCCTTGAAGAGGAAAGGGTGATGCAGCAGAGCAGTGCAAGTATTTCCCTCAATTTTTGAGAACCAAGGTATCAATCCAGTAGGAGGTCACGCACGAGTCCCTCGCACCTGCACAAACAAATAAACTCCTCACAACCAACGCGATAAAAGGGCTTGGCAATCCCTTCATGGTCACCTACGAGAGTGAGATCTGATAGATATGATAAGGTAATATTTTTGGTATTTTTATGATAAAGAGAAATAAAGATGCAAGTAAAATAAATGGCAAAGGAAATAGCTAAGTATTGGAAGATTAATATGATGGAAAATAGACCCGGGGGCCATAGGTTTCACTAGAGGCTTCTCTCGAGAGCATAAGTATTACGGTGGGTGAACAAATTACTGTTGAGCAATTGACAGAATTGAGCATAGTTATGAGAATATCTAGGTATGATCATGTATATAGGCATCACGTCTGAGACAAGTAGACCGACTCTTGCCTGCATCTACTACTATTACTCCACACATCGACCGCTATCCAGCATGCATCTAGAGTATTAAGTTCAAGAGAACAGAGTAACGCTTTAAGCAAGATGACATGGTGTAGAGGGATAAACTCACGCAATATGATATAAACCCCATCTTGTTATCCTCGATGGCAACAATAAAATACGTGCCTTGCTGCCCCTACTGTCACTGGGAAAGGACACCACAAGATTGAACCCAAAGCTAGGCACTTCTCCCATTGCAAGAAAGATCAATCTAGTAGGCCAAACCAAACTGATAATTCGAAGAGACTTGCAAAGATAACCAATGATACATAAAAGAATTCAGAGAAGATTCAAATATTGTTCATAGATAAACTTGATCATAAACCCACAATTCATCGGTCTCAACAAACACACCGCAAAATAAGATTACATCAAATAGATCTCCACAAGAGAGGGGGAGAACTTTGTATTGAGATCCAAAAAGAGAGAAGAAGCCATCTAGCTAATAACTATGGACCCGAAGGTCTGAAGTAAACTACTCACACTTCATCGGAGAGGCTATGGTGTTGATGTAGAAGCCCTCTGTGATCGATACCCCCTCCGGTGAAGCTCCGGAAAAGGCCCCAAGATGGGATCTCGTGGATACAAAAAGTTACGGCGGTGGAATTAGGGTTTTGGCTCTGTATCTGGTAGTTTGGGGGTACATAGGTATATATAGGAGGAAGGAGTACGTCGGTGGAGCAACATGGGCCCCACAAGGGTGGAGGGCGCGCCTGGGGGGTAGGCGCGCCCCCTACCTCGTGCCTTCCTGGTTGATTGCTTGACGTAGGGTCCAAGTCCTCTGGATCATGTTCGTTCTGAAAATCACGTTCCCGAAGGTTTCATTCCGTTTGGACTCCGTTTGATATTCTTTTTCTGTGAAACCCTAAAATAGGCAAAAACAGCAATTCTAGGCTGGGCCTCCGGTTAATAGGTTAATTCCAAAAATAATTTAAAAGTGTATAATAAAGCCCAATAATGTCTAAAACAGGATATAATATAGCATGGAACAATCAAAAATTATAGATACATTGGAGACATATCATACGTTCGGTACTTGGATCGGTTGGATCGGGAAGATGTTCGACAAAATCAACCGCGTTACTAAACGCTTCCTATTTCGGTCTACGAGGGTACATACAGACACTCTCCCCACTTGTTGCTATGCATCTCCTAGATAGATCTTGCGTGATCGTAGGTAAAATTTTGAAATAATGCGTTCCCCAACAGTGGCATCCGAGCCAGGTCTATGTGTAGATGTTATATGCACGAGTAGAACACAAAGAGTTGTGGGCGATAATAGTCATACTGCTTACCAGCAATGTCTGACTTTGATCCAGCGGTATTGTTGGATGAAGCGGACCAGACCGACATTACATGACCGCGTTCATGAGACTGGTTCTACCGACGTGCTTCACACACAGGTGGGGATGTAGGGTGGAACTCTAGATGGCCGATCTTTCACGAAAGGAGCGGATCCCAACAAGGAACATGAAGAACACAAGGGGAAACACAAGGGAAAACACGAGAGAAACACTCAAATCAACGAGACTAGGTCACACATATGCCAGATCCTCGAAACACAAAAGGAGATACAAGATCCATGATCAACAAAGGACGATACAAAGGTAACCGGTTCTTCTCCGAGGAGGTCTTGAGGGGTATTCCCATGAAGGAGTCTTGAATCCAAGGCGGATCTTCTCCGAGGAGGTAATGGTCCCTCGCAAAGGAGTAGATCCGGATGGATGAGCGAAGCTCTATATCACATATGAGCTAACACAACGCTAACCCTAACTAGGAGGAGGGGGTCTATATATAGTGCTAGCCCATGAAGGGATAAGTGCTAGGGGGATACATGGGCCCTTGGCCCAATCTCTGTGCACAGGCAGGTGCCAGATGTCCGAGATGGGGGGGCGGATGTCCGGCGGCTCACGAAGAGCCAGATGTCTGGGCCTCTAGTCGGATGTCTGGGCTGAACTTGGCTGGCTTCAATTGCATTCTGTGATGAGGGGACGGATTTCCGGGCGAAGGGGCCGGATGTCCGGGCCTTCGGAGGAGCTGGATGTCTGGGCATGGGGCCGGATTTCTGGGGGTCGAGCCGGATGTCCGGGTTGGATCGGATGTCCAGGCTGGGGTCGGATGTCCGGCCGCTATAGCGGACGGCTCTTCTTCCTTCTCCTTCCTTCGCTCCCGCACACACTTGGCCTTGGTCCTCGGGCTCTCCATGGTCTACTCGTGTGTACCTAAGTATGCACAAGGTCCGCGCTTGAAGTAGCATCCATGTCTTACATGCGGAAAGGGAAGATTCGGAAAAGGAGCGAGTTCACCTTAGGTCCAATGGCGTATGCTCGAGTGTACATGGGGATGATCATAGGATGCTCTGCATCATCTCCCCTCCCTTGGGAAAGATCCGACCTCAGATCGAAAACCTCATCACCATGGAAACGGTTGTTGTGGACGGACTTGTAGTTGGACGAAGTGGAAGGCATGGCGCAATCCAAGTAATCCAAGGTTTCTCCGGAGTGGTACACATGCAAAAAGAGCAAACACAAACGACACTTGAAAATACAATGGTTAGCGCACACAAATTGTCCATCATATAAGTATGAGTCCGTGCGGCAAAATTGTTTGTGACAAAGCGCATGAAGCTTATCAAGATGATATATAATGATATGCAAAGAGTTCATGGGAGCAAAATCATTCATTGTGCACACAAATGTGTTGTGAATATGGTCAATGCAACCATGGTGCAAAATGATGTCATAGTGAGATGGTTTATCAATAGCATGAATATGGAAATGGATTCTCAATGTGACTATGTGATCATGCAATTGATGGTGGGAAATATGATCATGATGTATGAATATGCCATCAAGAAAGATCACAACAAATTTGCTAAGGAAGTGCACAAGCTAATATATCATGGAAGACAAGGTAATACAAGATGCAACAAGACAATCATAATGTGAGTCAATCCATGCATAAGATGCAAATTTGCTATGGGTGGTGTTGTACCGTAGCTCGATGTCATGGTAGAAGTGTTGGTCCGGTGGTGCATCCACTATGTCCGGGCACTCCTCAACTTGAAAGGTCCATAGGGTCGATTTCCAATGTCGGTCCTCCATCCAATAGATGTATCATGTAGACAAGAAGAAGGAGACAACAATGAAAGAATGACCCGTCCAATATGCATATTTGAGGATGGCTCAAATGGAAGGAGTTCACCTTTATGAGGATGTCGAAAATGTTGGTGTTGCGCATCATGTATGCCTTCACATGACCAAGGTGTTTCATGACGGTGTCACCTTGTGGATCCTTCAAAATGAAAGAACATGACAAAAACTCGGAAAAACAAATGAGGTTAGCGAAAATGCAAAACCAAACATTCGTGTGGTGAGATACCCAACAAGTGTTCCCATCATTCTTATCATAAGAAACTACAAGGTGTGGTATGGTATGAAAGCATATGATGCAACAACAACTAAAGACAATAGGCTCAAGTAAACAAGCATGCTTCACAAGTAATATGTCCAAGTCTACACGATCAATAAGCATAGCAAGTTGGCACTCAATACAAGGTGATATGAGAGATGCAACTAATGGATACAAGAGACAATGATCAAGACAAATCAAGTGAGAGGCATGAACATATATGTCATCAACCCAAGAAAGCGAGTTAGAATGGAACATGGGTGATGCGACAAAGCAAGAAATCATAGTGATCAAGTCAAGCAAGCTAGTATTGCGAAGATGCAACGTACTAGAAGGAATCATGGCAAGCATGTCATGTGTGAAAATAGTGGTCATGAATAATGCACATGACATATCACAAGCATGAAACCAAGATATGCGCAAAATATCATCATTGTATTGGCGAGAGGTTCTATTTAAATAGCAATGGAACATCATGACTCTCCCAACACAACAAGCATCAATAGCATGTGGCACAAGGAAAACATGGTAATAGTAACAAGGATCTCCACCAAACATGCAAATACACATAGAAGTAGTATAATGGTGAATCATATGTAAGTGCAAGAAAGGGTCACAATTGCATGGCAAAATCATGTAAAGATGCGTAACATGCAAAGTGAACAAGATACAATGGGCATAAAGTAACAAGTGACATATAGCCCTAAGCCGTGTGAGAGCCAAGTAGAAGAGATGCGTGTAGTCCTTGCGCAAAGGCAATGGTGGTAAGGATAGTCCACGGGATCCCAAGTCGTCATTGCTCTCAAGAGCTCATTTCGTCAACTCTTGGGATTGAGAGGTTGACGAGTATACGTGAGTACCTACATAAAACAAAGACAAAGGGAAAATTATGTGTGCGTGGTATATGTACACATCATCCATCATGATGCATACATGCATGTGTTGGTTAGCACAAAATATCCAATGGTCAAATAAACGAGATGCATGATATAGAAACATGTCATCCATCATGAGAGGTTTGTTGTTATGTATAGCATAATGGAGACTCAAATTGTGTAATGCATCATGAGAAATATGTAGAGCATTGTTATTCATGGAATGCGTATGGTGCAAGCAATTATGGGAATCATGAAAAGTATGGAATCCATAAAAATCTCCTAATATGTATTAGGAAACTATGGGGGTCTCCTCATGATCATTAGTGTGAACATCACATGGAGAATATTGACAACATCCAAAACAATGCATATCCGAAGCAATGCGTTCATGGCATGGCATAGTAGATGAATTGCGCAAATCATGTAAAGAAAACAATATCATCACATGAAAAACAAAAGCCAGTGACCATCATCTCATCATCTATGCCATAAGTGCAAATGGGATTTATTTTAATGGAGCATGCATATTTACTATGTTGAGATTGAAACGATGCAATATGGGAGATCTCACTCATAGCATATGACAAGTTTAAAGGATTATCAAACATGATGTGACCAATAGAATTTTCACATGATATCCTATGGAGCATAGCATCACAACTAGGCAAATCAACATGCTCATCATCATATTCATAAAAAATAGGTGCATATATAAGCATGTAGAAGACATAGTATGTGGTGAATCCATAAGGTGATCATCATCAAGCAAGCAATCATTTGTAAGATAGTCCACTAGTGGGACAAGAGAAGCACCATCACCTATTTTACCTTTGGAGATCGACTCATGTGATGTAGGTGAGGTTGCCAAAATTGACACTTGGTCAATAGCTTCATCAACTTGATGGTACCATGTGGGGGGTGCACTATCGTCCATCATGGCCATCGGTTTGCCCATTGGAGGTATGGACTCGTCGAGGATTGGCGCTTTGTCTTGTTGGAGATATAGCACAAAAAAGGAAAACACACTTGAGGGAGTCCTCGATTAGGGGGTCTCCGGACAGTCGGACTATATCCTTTGGCCGGACTGTTGGACTATGAAGTTACAAGTTTGAAGACATTGTCCTGTGTCCAGATAGGACTCTACTTGGCGTGGAAGGCAAGCTAGGAAATACAGATATGTATATCTCCACCTTTGTAACCGACCTTGTGTAACCCTAGCGCCCTCCGGTGTCTATATAAACCGGAGCGTTTTAGTCCGTAGGACAACAGACAATCATACCATAGGCTAGCTTCTAGGGTTTAGCCTCTTCGATCTCGTGGTAGATCAACTCTTGTAATACTCATATCATCAAGAACAATCAAGTAGGATGTAGGGTATTACCTCCATCAAGAGGGCCCGAACCTGGGTAAACATCGTGTCCCCTGCCTCCTGTTACCATCCGCCTTAGGTGCACAGTTCGGGACCCCCTACCCGCGATCCGCCGGTTTTGACACCGACATTGGTGCTTTCATTGAGAGTTCCACTGTGTCGTCACCGCAAGGCTTGATGGCTCCTTCGATCATCGCTAGCGATGCGGTCCAGGGTGAGGCTTTCCTCCCCAGACAGATCTTCTTATTCGGCGGCTTCACTCTGCGGGCCAATTCGCTTGGCCATCTGGAGTAGATCGAAAGCTACGCCCCTGGCCATCAGGCTAGATTTGGAAACCTGAACTACACGACCGACATCCGTGGAGACTTGATCTTCGACGGATTCGAGCCCATGTCGGACACGCCGCATAGTCGCGACAAGCATGACGTAACTCTACCGTTGAACGATGTCCGGGAGATTGCATTCGCAACCACTCCGGCTTTCAATCTGGAGCAAGTCGCGCCATCCAAGAGCGGAGGGATGGACCCCGCCATGGAGGCCGCACTCACAGTGGCGATAGAGCCGGATACTGACTTCACCCCTTACGAGAGCCGTGTCGCCGAACCACTGGATTCATCTCCGGCCACAGACTTCGAGCCGCTCACATCTGTGCCCGTCGAGTCCGACTGGGCGCCGATCATGGAGTTCACCTCCGCAGATATCTTTCAGCACTCACCTTTCTGAGATGTGCTAAATTCATTAAGGTCCCTCTCCCAATCAGGAGAACCTTGGCCTAACTATGTACGGCTAGAATGGGATGCAGACGACGAAGAAATTCGCTGCCCACCCACCACCCACTTAGTAACCATTGTCGACGACTTAACTGACATGCTCGACTTCGACTCTGAAGACATTGACGGTATGGACGACGACGCCGGAGACAAACAGGAACCACCGCCCACAGGGCGCCAGAGCACCACTTCATCACATGACGTATACATGGTGGATACACCCAGAGAGGGCAATGGCGAAGAGACAGCGGGGGATGCACCCTCCAAGAAACCCAAGCGCCGACGTCAGCGGCGCTACCCTAAGCCCCGCCATAGCAAAAATAGCGATAACAACGCAAGAGGGAATAATAGTCCACTCGACTCTGGAAGAAACGACAACTGCACCACCCCAGTGGCAGAAAACGATCAAGATGCAAACTGCAAACATAGTACGGATCCGACGTCCGAACACGATGACGCCAAGGATAAGCCTCATCAAACCCCGTCTGGGGAAGAAAGCAGTCCGGACGAAGATGCACGCATCATCCCGGAAACACACTTGGAGCAAGAGAACCTCCGCAGAAGGCTTATTGCCACAGCGAGGAGCCTGAAGAAATAGAAGCAAAGGCTCAAGGTTGCAGAAGATACGCTCAACAGCAAGTGGAACAAAGTAACAAAGTATGGTGGAAGTTACCATAAAAATAGCTATCCAAAGCGCAAGCTATTGCCAGAATTCGACGATGAGGCCTTAGAGCCCATATAGCTGAAAAGTGATACGGCCAACCGGTCGGATCCACCACCCTACGAACGCGATAGAGCGGCTAACAAAGTCGCGCATAAGTCAACACACGATCTACATGAGAACTTGCATAAAAAATCCGGCGCGACCAGATCTATCTATGGATCTAGGAACCGCGCTACGGTACACAACCAACATCGAATACTACAACCGTCCGAACATCGTGGCGCATCCCATTACAGGGGCGCCGCACACCCCTTATGTTTCACTGATGAGGTGTTGGATCACAAATTCCCAGAGGGATTCAAACCGGTGAACATAGAGGCGTATGACGGAAGCACAGACCCTGGAGTCTGGATAGAGGACTTCATCCTCCATATTCATATGGCTCATGGAGACGATCTCCATGCCATTAAATACTTGCCCCTCAAGCTTAAAGGGCCAGCTCAGCACTGGCTGAAAAGCCTCCCCGAAAACTCAATTGGAAGTTGGGAGGAGCTCGAGGATGCTTTTCGGGCCAATTTTCAAGGGACTTATGTGTGACCTCCGGATGTAGACGATTTAAGTCATATAATCCAACAGTCCGGAGAGTCCGCCCGAAAACTTTGGAACAGGTTCCTCACCAAGAAGAACCAAATTGTCGACTGTTCGGACGCCGAAGCCTTAGCAGCTTTTAAACACAGTGTCCGAGACGAATGGCTCGCCAGACACCTCGGTCAAGAAAAACCGAGAACAATGGCAGCCCTAACAAGCCTCATGACCCGCTTTTGTGCGGGCAAGGACAGCTGGTTGGCCCGTAGCAGCACCAGCGACCCAAGCACATCCGAAGTCATGGATGGCAATGGTAAACCACGACGCAACAAAAACAAGCGTCAAAATAAAGAAGGTAGCCCAGATAACACGGCGATAAACGCCGGATTCTGGGGCTCCCGACTAAGTCAGCGGAAAAAGCCTTTCAAAGGCAGCAGAGAAGGACAATCTGGCCTAAACAAAATTCTTGACAAACTTTGTCAGATTCATGGCACCCCAGACAAACCTGCAAATCATACCCACAGAGAATGTTGGGTCTTCAAGCAGGCCGGTAAGCTAAACACCGAACACAAAGGGGAAGAGACACCAAGCGAAGACGAAGATGAACCTCGCCACCAAAACGCCGGAGGACAGAAAAAGTTCCTGCTAGAGGTTAAAACAGTAATCGTGATCCATGTGACAAAGAGGAGAAGCAATCACGCATTCTGATGCACACGCGCTATAGAGCCCGTCACTCCTAGGTTCAACCCCTGGTTGGCCTGCCGATCACTTTTGATCATGGGGATCACGATACAAATATCCGCCGCGAAGGACTGACGGCCTTGGTGTTAGACCCAATAATAAATGGGTACCATTTCACAAGGGTCCTCATGGACAGCGGCAGTGATCTAAATCTGATATATCAGGACACAATTCGCAAAATGGGGATAGACCCAACACAAATAAGCCACAGTAATACTACCTTCCACGGAGTAATACCAGGCCAAGAGGCCCGCTGGACGGGCTCTCTACTATTAGAGGTGGTATTCGGTTCTCCCAATAACTTCCGAAGTGAAACGTTAACTTTTCACATCGCTCCATTCCGAAGTGATTATCAAGCACTACTCGAAAGGGCGGCTTTCGCTCGTTTTAACGCAATACCGCATTATGCTTTTCTCAAGCTCAAGATGCCCGGTCCACGTGGCATCATCACAGTTAGCGGAAATACCGAACGTCTTTTACGTATGGAAGAGGATGCGGCGGCTCTAACAGCCGCGAACTAGACGGCCTCACCAACCAGAAAAAATGGAAGGTCGTCAAGACCACGGACACGGTTAGACGAATCCGACGTTCCATCATATTTACATGAGATTGGTTTTCGAACCCTCATAAAACGATACCAGGGGCTTCCCGCGTGTAATCAGGGCCAGCCCGGCTCAACTTGGTTTCTCTTGAATTTTTATAGTTCATTGATAATAACCAACCCTTTTTTTGGCACGGCAACTTTCACCTAAGCTCTTTCCTTTTGCAGATGACAATCGTGATACACCCGTCCAGGACACGGCACAACAGAGACACAAGCGCAGACATGCAGCAGGGACCCGCCCAAAGGTTTCTCTTTAGATCAAGACCCTGCGTAAACCTTTTTTACTGTCTCTTGTTGCTCTAATCCTCCGGATACTCCACACAACCGAGAAGGATGCCAGCGTTATTGGCATGCGGCCACGCCAGGATTTTGCACGTACCTAGACACATGGGGTTTCTTATTAAGGGCATTGTTTAGCCCGGTATATGTTATAAAGACCGAACACCTTAGGGAGTGTTCGGCGTCGCGAGTTTGGCCCTATATGCATCAGCTCCGAATCATGTCTTTGGTCAAATGTTGGGTTTGCCCGGCTCCCATGTTTTGGTACCTTACGTTCTGTTATATTAGCTAAGGTAGCACTGGGAGAACTACTGCGATTGTGCCCTGGTTCATCCGGATGAGCACCTTAGTAGAGAAAGCCGAAAAATGACTGTCATGATATAGCGAGAGACTGGTCAACCACTCGATGACTCATCGGAATCTTCGGGATTCCTCCACATTAACGAAGGACCGTTTCCCGGTCATGTACGTACGCGCCCCGTATTCGGATGAGCGCAGAAGTACCAGGGGCTATATAGTAGCCCCACTGTCAAACTCCTATGGCTAAGTGAAAGTGTTAAAGCAATATAGTCCAATTGCCTCGTTCGCTACGCTATCACCTCCTTAACGGACCAAGACGTTGGATCAAGTGTGGATATGCATCTTTTGCGAACACCCCCGCATTATATGCTGGGGGCGGAAGCCGACGACTACAAACTTTTAGGTTATACACATATATACATAAACAGCCGCACATGAGGCACCATAGTAGTTTTGGGCAAAAGTATAAATACAGCTTTGATAATTCAATAAAACATTGTTTTTACAATGGGAATACATGTCACTTGAACATAACATTCTTCGAGCACTGAGCCTCTATCGAACGAGCGCCTTCAAGAACTTCTTCAAAGTAGTGCTCGGTAGCCACTCGGCCTACGGCCGAACCCTGTGTCGCAACAGTGGTGGCCTCCATCTCCGCCCAGTATGTCTTGACACGGGCAAAGGCCATCCGCGCACCCTCTATGCACGCCGATCTCTTTACAGCATCGATGTGTGGCACATCACCAAGGAATTGTTGCACTAAGCTAAAGTAGTTATTTGGCCTCGGCCCTCCTGGCCACACGTGATCCACAACGGACCTCATGGCAAGTCCGGACAACCTATGGAGCTCGGCCCACTCGGCCAATCGCTCATTCAACAGCAGCGGACGGACCGGAGCGTGGAACTGTGACCAGAACAACTTTTCCACTTCGGGAACTTTTTGATCCTTGAAGTACTCAGTCGCATCAGCAGCACTTGCAGCCAAATCCATGTACATGTCCGCAGAAGTCCATAGCCGGTCCAAAGGAGCATACTTCGGATCTCCAAACTTAGTACGCAACAAGAAGGGCTTCCTAGACACGATATCTGCAGCTTGATTCAGCTCCTCCTTCGTCGCTGTAATTTTGGAGCGGGCTTCCTTGGCAGCCACCCGGGCCTTCTCCAGGTCCGTCGCCTTCGCCCGGTACTCTTCTTCAAGAAGCTGGTAACGGTCAGCGGCATCTTTTAACTCTACATCCATCTTGGCTATTTTTTCCTTGCTCTCGCAATGTGCGGCTTGTTCGGCCCTTAATTCTTCGACCGCCTTTAAAGCGGCCGCATTGCTACTCCTTGCTTGCTCCTTGGCTCGGGCAAGCTCCGCCCGAAGGGTCTCCACGGTGGCAGCTCCATCTGCAGTCACAACACATTAAAGATACTGGCATCATGCTACTCTTATTATGTGACGATCACCAGAAAAGGCACTCACCCTGTGCCTCGTCAAGCCGCTTGTTGACAAGCACGATGTCGGTGTCTGCCGCATCAAGTTGCCGCTTTAGCTCGGCAAAACCATTAGTCCGGCTAGCCACCGGAGCTTCAGCCACCTACACATAAAGGCGGTCTGGTTATTACCTGGGACTATGATCCTCTGTTTGCCACCGTTTTCGACGACAACCAGAGTCTCAGGGGCTACTATCTACATAGGGCATATCTAATGTATGCGGTACTGTTAAAAACATACATTATTTCACGTACCTCGAAGCCTTTCAGCAGACTCATGAAGGCTTCATGCAAACCGCTTTCAGCGGATGAAATCCTTTGAATTACCGTACCCATTAGCGTATGATGCGCTTCCGAGACGGCCGCTTGCCCCAAAAGATCCCTCAGCGCGTTCGACCGCACACTGTCCGGACCCTTGCTGTCGCTCTCCTTAGGAGCCGGATACTGGGGATTCCGGGCAGCCAAAGGGTTATCCTCTGGCCCTAGTGGATTCGGAGATACCCTTCGTGATGACACTTCAAGGTCGCCCGCTTCTTGAGACGGGGTGTCCGGGGGAGGCGTTTCGCTCTCCACCATCTCTGGAAGAAGATCCCCTGAAGATGAACTCTGTCAAGAAGGGCTACGATCCGGACTACAATTTATAAGCATCGGTTATTGTCTTTGGAAGTAAGGTAGGATGTTTACACTGTTAAGCACTTTTCGATTACTTACAACTCGGTAGAGGGCTGATCCCCGCGCGGATATTGTGCGGCAAGAATACCCTCCGAGGCAGGATGAAGATTTCTTCCCCCGTTTTAAAACCTTAGTTTCCGGATCTTCAGAGGTAGTCCTCTTCCTTCCCCGGGGAGGGAGAATGTTAGGTTCTTCCCTTTGATTGTCCTCCCTTGCAGAGGTGCTCATTCCCTCGGCTGGAACAAGTAGCGAGAGAGGCCTGCTTTCGCCCTCTTTATTCCCCACATCATCTTCCTTTGAGGACACTGGATAAGGCGCCGGCTCGAGCATCTTGTCCAATACCAGATTGTCCAAGCCCTCAGGAAGGGGGGCCGGACACCTGATCATCATCGCCTTTGTTATCCAGTCCTGGTCAAAGAGTGGCGCTCTAGAATGATGCCATGATAAATGAAAGGACAACAGGTTCGGCATGGGATTACTTACTTGGGCAGCAGGGCGGTTGCAGCTCAGGCCCACATCCTCGGTGATGTCTGGACACTCTATTTGGGGTCCGAAGAACGATTTTGTACATCTCTTCATGCGTCATGTCGAGGAAATGCGAAATAACTCGCGGTCCTTCCGGATTGAATTCCCACATACGGAGGGGCCGACGTTTGCAAGGTTGGACTTGACGAACCAGCATAACTTGCATTACCATAACCAGACTGAAGTCTCCCTCGAAGAGATCTCAGATACGGCTCTGCAGTATTGGCACGTCCTTGGCAGGACCCCAGCTCAGCCCCTTGCTGATCCATGACATCAGTTGTGGTGGGGGGCCCAAGCGGAAGGCGGGGGCAGCTACCCACTTGGCACTTCGGGGAGCTGTGATGTAAAACCACTCCCGCTGCCACAATCCAGACACCTCTGGTAAGGAACCCTCTGGCCATGGAGCGTCGGCGATCTTGCTTATTAAAGCACCTCCGCACACTGTGTGCTGCCCCTTGATCATCTTCGGCTTCACATCGAAGGTCTTGACCCACAGGCTGAAGTGAGGGGTGATGTGGAGGAAGGCCTCACATACGACAACAAATGACGAGATGTGAAGAAGGGAATCCGGGGCCAGATCGTGAAAATCCAGCCCGTAATAGAACATAAGACCCCTAATAAAGGGATCCAGAGCGAGGCCTAGCCCTCGGAGGAAGTGGGAGACGAACACAACACTCTCGTTGGGTTCGGGAGTAGGGACGACCTGCCCTCGGGTGGGCAGCCTATGCGGAATTTCGGCTGTCAGATATCTGGCCTCCCTCAACTTCTTGATGTCCTCCTCTGTGATGGAGGAAGGCATCCACCGACCTTGAAGGTTGGATCCGGACATAGTTGAAGGTCTGAAGCACCTGACCTGAGCTTTGGGTGTTAGAACTCGAGGCGGGGGAAGGATTCGATTGAGCACGGGAGGGAAAAAAGAAAAAGCCTCCTCCCCTTTATAAAGAGGGTGAATATCAAGCGTCCTCCTCGTGGCCGTTTGGGACTTACCTAAGATCTAGGAGTCATACCAACATGCACGGTTGGGTTACCCACGTTTGTATTGATGAGAATCCCGTGATAAGGGGGACGCGATCTCTGCTTTGACAAGACGTGTCAAGAAAACCACCTCGTGTTATGTGTGGAGCTGGTTGAGGGAAACGGTTTGAATAATGACCGGGTCATGGCGTGATGTCACACTGTCAAAACATGTCAGCAGATTAGATTTGTGGAAATATTATTCTGTCTACAGTGGTATGTGGAACTTATTTTGCAGGGTCGGACACTGTCCTTGTATTGAGACTCTTCCGTGGTGTGTTCGGAGGATGAACCCGCCTTGCAATGCCGAAGACAACACTGCGCGCCGGACTCATCGTCATTGAAGCCTGGTTCAGGGGCTACTGTGGGAGTCCTAGATTAGGGGGTCTTCGGACAGCCGGACTATATCCTTTGGCCGGACTATTGGACTATGAAGATACAAGTTTGAAGACTTCGTCCCGTGTCCGGATAGGACTCTACTTGGCGTGGAAGGCAAGCTAGGCAATACAGATATGTATATCTCCACCTTTGTAACCGACCTTGTGTAACCCTAGCCCCCTCCGGTGTCTATATAAACCGGAGGGTTTTAGTCTGTAGGACAATAGACAATCATACCATAGGCTAGCTTCTAGGGTTTAGCCTCTTCGATCTCGTGGTAGATCAACTCTTGTAATACTCATATCATCAAGAACAATCAAGCAGGATGTAGGGTATTACCTCCATCAAGAGGGCTCGAACCTGGGTAAACATCGTGTCCCCTGCCTCCTGTTACCATCCGCCTTAGGTGCACAGTTCGGGACCCCTTACCCGAGATCCACTGGTTTTGACACCGACAACACTCGGAGTAGAGGGTAAGTCGTTAGAAATCATAGTGGCCTCACATGCCGTGTCAACGACGTCACTCACTCCCTCTTGGATGCTCTCACTCATATGATTGGTGGAGTCACACAAATGGCTCTCAACCTCACATAGGATGTGTGGCATGCTCTCATGTGTGGGGCTAGTGGTGGTCACACTCATCCTCTCATAGGAAATGCACTCAATGTCACATATGGTGGAGTCACTCATGTCACTCATATGGTCATGGCTCTCCTCACATGAGAATTGGGGCATCTCTTCATATGTGGGTGTTTG
This sequence comes from Triticum urartu, assembly GCF_003073215.2. Classification (NCBI taxonomy): domain Eukaryota; kingdom Viridiplantae; phylum Streptophyta; class Magnoliopsida; order Poales; family Poaceae; genus Triticum; species Triticum urartu. The sequence goes on along the minus strand of NC_053022.1, from coordinate 151,040,123 downwards.
AGAGATGTTGGTGCAAATGTCTCCATGCTTAACTCCTATCACCGCCTTGGTTGAAGGGACAGTCCCATGCTCAACCTCCTCATCCATAACGCCTCCAAAGATGAATGTTGTAGGATGTGGCAAAACATCACTCTCCTCCGAAACCAAAGATAAAGTCTCATGTGCGGTATCGTAACTTGACTCAGAGTATGAGTCCAATATGGGCGCCGTCTTGATGTTGTTGAAGAGGTTCATATTTGCTGCCGTGGTTGAAGGGGATGGTCCTTGCTCGACCGTCTTGTCACCGTCTTGTAAGAGGCCCATAGGATGTGGCACCTCGTAGCTCGTCTCCATGACCGAAGGGAAATTCCCATGCTCGGCCATCTTCCTCAAGGGGCTTCCGAAGATGGAAGTGTCGCCCTCGCTTGTAGGTGGTTGCCTTGCTGTTGAAGATGTCGATGTAGGCGAACTCATGTGAAGTAGGAGAAGATGTCGTACGTCCAAAGGCGAAGATGCCTTGAAAGAACTTGGCGAAGATGCCGAAGTGGTGGTGGTAGTAGTCGTAGCGTCCTCTTGGTGGTGCTTGTCTCACGATTTTCTCTTCTGCTCATGAACTTTGGTCATAGCTTGATGTAGGGCTTGTTAGGACTTGTAGGTAGGCGCATATCGAGCATCTTCATGTTGATGGTGTCGTTGTCGTACTTGATCTTCATGGCATTTGTCGTCGCGCACATGTTGCTTGGAGGTGACTTGCTCTTCATGACGATGTGGATCACGAACGTGATGATGGTCGTCATGTAGATGTGGACGATGATGAATTGCGCTTGCATCGCTTGGGTGCTCCGAAGACGATCGACTTGCTCGCCGTCGCCTTGAGCATGATGAAGGGGAAGAACGGTTGATCAACAAGGTTCGAATCTCCTCCATCCTTGCATCTTCCTCTTCCTTTTGTGCAGAAAGCTTGTTGTCAAGGTAGTCTCTTGTACGTAGCTCGGAGTGTCGCATGTCGATGGTGAGGTTGTCGATGCGCTCTCGCAATCTTGATTGTGCGCCTTGCATTTGTCGTTGTAGATCGAAGATTGATGATTTGGTGATGTAGTTGTTCGCACCATCGTTGTTGTGGAAGACCGGAGATGAAATGTCTTGCCTATCCATCACAATACTCGAGCAAATAAGAGTGGAAGAAAGGAGAGAACTATACCAAATTTACCTTGACCAATGTTGAAAATGGATCAATGATCACTCAATGATGTAACAAGGAAATAGCACAATTGGTACCGATCTCGTCGATTTCTCAGACCTACACAAGTAAGGCTCATTGTGGAGCTCGATGAGGATAGTGGCACAAAAATTTGATGCAAAATGTTAGCAAGAGTCAATAATGTTGAAAGAGATTCACAAATTCGCAAATGTAACAAGTAGACCAATAGCAATGAGTGGCACACGGAAACGCACACACGGATAGATAAATGGGGTCGTGCAACCAAGGAATGAGCTCAAAATGTGGAATCCACAGAAAAAGCTCTTGTTGCAGAACTCTAGAGAGACACTAGCACGATTCCTCAATAGGCGGATACGACACTTGTGCACAACCTATAGGAGACAAAAATGAAATGACTTCTATCCCAATTATGCTATGTATATATGGTTCCCAATGTTCCTCTCAAGATGTTCCAAGATGATCGGACATGACATTCTTATATGCAATGTGGTATGATGCTATGGCTCTTGCTTACAAGCTCTTTGCTCTTTTTTCGTTGCTTAAAAGCTTATTCTTTTATTTTGATATGGCCACAATGCGAAATGCACAAACCAAGATAGCAATTGTGTATATACGGGAGCAATCTTGTGACACAAGGGATGATATGATACCAATATGATACGGTGTGTATGCAATGGAAGGGCGGATCACTAATGTGCACAAGTAACATTGCCGTCAATACTCAAAGGCTAGTCTCGATAGGGAAGTGACGCAAAATGGGCTAGGGGTTATCAACGCAATGGGAAGGAGAATATACAATGGATGTCGTCGAGGTTACCGTCCTTGGTGATAATGAGTGACAGTGTTCTTAATGTAGAACCGTTCCTAATTAGCCGAAACACCTTAGGAAACGAAAAAACGGCGAACTCAAAATCCCAAATGTCAAATGTCAAATGGTGGTAGCGGGAAAGCGGTGGTGGTTGCGGAAGCTCAATGGGATTGCGAAATGCAATGATGGGTTTTGAGACGCAATGCGGAAGTGGAGGGTAAGGTGGTGTACTATACACAGTGTCCTAGTTGGAAGCACGGTCCCTAAGTAGCCGAAATACCTTAGGAGACACAACTCACATCACAAACAAAATTGGGTTAAGTTGCGGTGGCGGAAGTGTATGGTGGTCAAGCCTATGCGGAAGTTATGGTGGTGGTTGATGAAGAAGCAACCATCCCTAAGTAGCTTAAACACCTTAAGAGACTCAAATCACAACTCAAACAACCACTAATGCTAAGGTGGACAAAATTGCTTAGGTTGCGGAAGGCTATGGTGGTTTTGCGAAAGATATGGTGGAAGCCCTAGGCAAAGATGCCAAAGTTCCAAAAATTTGATGGAGTCAAATGGTGCTGGAAGTATTTTTGTGGGATGGGGGATGTCAATAACTTCAAAACGAGCTAAAGAACGTTAAAAATGGACTCCGGATGAATTAGTTATGGTAAAAACGGTGAAACACCGAAGGCTGAAATGCCAGGAGCCGGACATCCGGGGTCGGGGCCGGAAATCCGGGACCTGATGTCCAGAACCGCGCACGAATTGTGCTCCAGGAGCCGGATGTCCGGGCCTACGGCCGGATGTCTGGGGCTACGGGCTGGATGTCCGGGATCCAAATCCGAGGATGAACTCGTGAACTTGATTTTGGGGGCGGAAATTGATGATTTGGGGGGAAAATTGCGGAGATTTCACGGATGGAAAGTGGAGAAAATTGGGCGAAATCTAATCTACTCAAGACACAACGAATCCATGGATCAAAATCAACAAAACATCATCAAAACCAACAAATCACAAAAAAATTTGGGGGCAATTTTTGGTGGGGATTTTCGAATTTAGGACAAAATCAACAAAATTAGGCTAGAAAACAAGGGGGTAGGGGCTCTAAATTCGTGATCAACCTTTCTATGATCAAAGATGATGTAGGGTGGAACCCTAGATGGCCGATCTTTCACGAAAGGAGCGGATCCCAATGAGGAACATGAAAAACACGAGGGGGAACACGAGGGAAAACACGAGAGAAACACTCAAACCAACGAGAGTAGGTCACGCATATGCTAGATCCTCGAAACACAAAAGGAGATACAAGATCCACGATCAACAAAGGACGATACAAAGGTAACCAGTTCTTCTCCATGAGGAGGTCTTGAGGGGTCTTCCCATGAAGGGGTCTTGAATCCAAGGTGGATCTTCTCCGAAGAGGTAATGGTCCCTCACAAAGGAGTAGATCCAGATGGATGAGCGAAGCTCTATCTCACATATGAGCTAACACAACGCTAACCATAACTAGGAGGAGGAGGGAGTCTATATATAGTGCTAGTCCACAAAGGGGTAAGTGAGAGGGGGGATACATGGGCCCTTGGACCGATCTCTGCGCACAGGCAGGTGCCGGATGTCCAGACTGGGGGCTGGATGTCTGGCGGATCACGACGAGCCGGATGTCCAGGCCTGTGGCCGGATATCTAGGCTGAACTTGGATGGCTTCGGTTGCATTCTGTGATGAGGGGACGGATTTCCAGGTGAAGGGGCCGGATGTCCGGGCCTTCGGGAGGAGCCAGATGTCCGGGGCATGGGGTCGGATTTCCGTGGGCCGGGCCGGATGTCCGGGCTGGGGCCGGAGGCCCGGCCACTGTAGCAGCTGGCTCTTCTTCCTTCTCCTTCCTTCGCTCCTGCACACACTTGGCCTTGGTCCTTGGGCTCTCCATGGTCTACTCGTGTGTACCTGAGTATGCACAAGGTCCGTGCTTGAAGTAGCATCCATGTCTTACATGCGGAAAGGAAAGATTCGGAAAGGAGCGAGTTCACCTTAGGTCCAATGGCATATGCTCGAGTGTACATGGGGATGTTCGTAGGATGCTCCGCATCAGGTGGCTAGTTGGTGTCTGTTTCTCCTGCTCTAGTTGAATCGAGTTTGACTATTCCCGATCTTGTTGAAGGTTAAAATAGCACACTTGACGAAAAATCGTTGTGGTTTTGATGCGTAGATAAGAACGGTTCTTGCTAGAAGCCCGTAGTAGCCACGTAAAACTTGCAACAACAAAGCAGAGGACGTCTAACATGTTTTTGCAGGGCATGTTGTGATGTGATATGGTCAACATGTGATGATATATAAATTGTTGTATGAGATGATCATGTTTTGTAAAAGTTATCGGCAACTGGCAGGAGCCATATGGTTGTCGCTTTATTTTATGAAATGCAATCGCCATGTAATTGCTTTACTTTATCACTAAGCGGTAGCGATAGTCGTAGAAGCAATAGTTGGTGAGACAAAAATGATGCTACGATAGAGATCAAGGTGTCAAGCCAGTGATGACGGTGATCATAACGGTGCTTTGGAGATGGAGATCAAAGGCACAAGATGATGATGGCCATATCATATCATTTATTTTGATTACATGTGATGTTTATCCTTTATGCATCTTATTTTGCTTAGTACAGCGGTAGCATTATAAGATGATCTCTCACTAAATTTCAAGGTATAAGTGTTCTCCCTGAGTATGCACCGTTGCTACAGTTCATCGTGCTGAGACACCACGTGATGATCGGGTGTGATAGGCTCTACGTTCACATACAATGGGTGCAAGCCAGTTTTGCACACATAGAATACTCGGGTTAAACTTGACAAGCCTAGCATATGCAGATATGGCCTCGGAACACTTAGACCGAAAGGTCGAGCGTGAATCATATAGTACATATGATCAACATAGTGATGTTCACCATTGAAAACTACTCCATCTCACGTGATGATCGGACATGGTTTAGTTGATATGGATCACATGATCACTTAGATGATTAGAGGGATGTCTATCTAAGTTGGAGTTCTTAAGTAATATGATTAATTGAACTTTAATTTATCATGAACTTAGTACTTGATAGTATTTTCATGTCTATATTGTTGTAGATAAATTGCCCGTGCTACTGTTCCTTTGAATTTTAATGCGTTCCTAGAGAAAGCTAAGTTGAAAGATGATGGTGGCAACTACACGGACTGGGTCCGTAACTTGAGGATTATCCTCATTGCTGCACAGAAGAATTACGTCCTAGAAGTAATGCTAGGTGCAAAGCCCGCAGCAGGAGCAACACCAGATGTTATGAACGTCTCGTAGAGCAAACCTGATGACTACTCGATAGTTCAATGTGCCATGCTTTACGGCTTAGAATCAGGACTTCAACGGTGTTTTGAATGTCATGGAGCATATGAGATGTTCCAGGAGTTGAAGTTAATATTTCAAGCAAATGCCCGAATTGAGAGATATGAAGTCTCCAATAAGTTCTATAGCTGCTAGATGGAGGAGAATAGTTCTGTCAGTGAACATATACTCAGAATGTCTGGGTACCACAACCACTTGACTCAACTGGGAGTTAATCTTCCTGATGATAGTGTCATTGACAAGGTTCTTGAATCACTGTCACCAAGCTACAAAAGCTTCGTGATGAACTATAATATGCAAGGGATGGATAAGACAATTCTCGAGCTCTTCACAATGCTAAAGGCTGTGGAGGTAGAAATCAGGAAGGAGCATCAAGTGTTGATGGTCAATAAGACCACTAGTTTCAAGAATAAGGTCAAAGGTAAGAAGGGGAACTTCAATAAGAATGGCAAGCAAGTTTCTGATCAAGTGAACAAGCCCAAGTCTGGACCTAAGCCTGAGACTGAGTGCTTCTACTACAAAGGGATTGGTCACTAGAAGCGGAACTGCCCCAAGTATTTGGCGGATAAGAAGGATGGCAAAGTGAAAGGTATATTTGATATACATGTTGTTGATGTGTACCTTACTAATGCTCGTAGTAGCGCCTGGGTATTTGATACTGGTTTTGTTTCTCATATTTGCAACACGAAACAAGGGCTACGGATTAAACGAAGATTGGCTAAGGACGAGGTGACGATGCGCGTGGGAAATGGTTCCAAAGTCGATGTGATTGAGGGAGTCCTGGATTACGGGGTCCTCGGGCATCCGGGCTATGCAACATGGGCCAGACTAATGGGATGTGAAGATACAAGATAGAAGACTTTCCCCCGTGTCCGGATGGGAATCTCCTTTGCGTGGAAAGCAAGCTTGGCGTGCGGATATGAATATTCCTTTCTCTATAAACCGACTCTGTACAACGCTAGCCCCCTCCGGTGTCTATATAAACCGGAGGGTCTAGTCCGTAGAGGCAATCAAAATCATACATGCTAGATGATGACCCACAAGTATAGGGGATCTATCGTAGTCCTTTCGATAAGTAAGAGTGTCGAACCCAACGAGGAGCAGAAGGAAATGATAAGCAGTTTCCAGCAAGGTATTCTCTGCAAGTACTGAAATAAGTGGTAACAGATAGTTTTGTGATAGGATAAATTGTAACGAGCAACAAGTAACAAAAGTAAATAAAGTGCAGTAAGGTGGCCCAATCCTTTTTGTAGCAAAGGAAAAGCCTGGACAAACTCTTATATAGAGAAAAGCGCTCCCGAGGACACATGGGAATATCGTCAAGCTAGTTTTCATCACGCTCATATGATTCGTGTTCGGTACTTTGATAATTTGGTATGTGGGTGGACCAGTGCTTGGGTACTGCCCTTACTTGGACAAGCATCCCACTTATGATTAACCTCTATTGCAAGAATCTGCAACTACAACAAAACTATTAAGGTAAACCTAACCATAGCATGAAACGTATGGATCCAAATTAGCCCCTTACGAAGCAACGCATAAACTAGGGTTTAAGCTTCTGTCACTCTAGCAACCCATCATCTACTTATTACTCCCCAATGCCTTCCTCTAGGCCCAAACAATGGTGAAGTGTCATGTAGTCGACGTTCACATAACACCACTAGAGGAGAGACAACATACATCTCATCAAAATATCGAACGAATAGCAAATTCACATGACTACTAATAGCAAGACTTCTCCCATGTCCTCAGGAACGAAAGTAACTACTCACAAAGCATAAACATGTTCATAATCAGGGGGGTATTAATATGCATATAGGATCTGAACATATGATATTTCACCAAATAAACCAACTAGCATCAACTGCAAGGAGTAATTAACACTACTAGCAACCTACTAGCACCAATCCCGGACTTGGAGACAAGAATTGGATACAAGACATGAACTAGGGTTTTGAGAGGAGATGGTGCTGATGAAGATGGTGATGGAGATTGCCCTCTCCCGATGAGAGGAGCGTTGGTGATGATGATGGCGATGATTTCCCCCTCCGGGAGGGAAGTTTCCCCGGCAGAAAAGCTCCGCCAGAGCCCTTGATTGGTTCCGGCAAGGTTCCGCCTCATGGCGACGGAGTTTCGTCCAAGAAGATGGATTCTTATTTTTTTTCATCGAAAGACTTCATATAGCAGAACATGGCCACCGGAGGGCCACCAGGGGGCCCACGAGGTAGGGGGGCACGCCCAGGGGGTAGGGCGCGCCCCACCCTCGTGGGCAGGGTGTGGCCGCCCTAGTGAAGTTCTTGCTCTCAGTATTTTTTATATATTTGGAAAACGTCTTCCATGGAGTTTGAGGAGTTTTGGAGCTGTGCATAATAGGTCTCTAATATTTGCTCCTTTTTCAGCCCAGAATCCCAGCTGTCGGCATTCTCCCTCTTTATGTAAACCTTGTAAAATAAGAGAGAATAGGCATAAGTATACATAATGTGTAATAACAGCCCATAATGAAATAAATATCGATATAAAAGATTGATGCAAAATGGACGTATCAACTCCCCCAAGCTTAGACTTCGCCTGTCCTCAAGCGAAAAGCCGAAATCGAAAAATATGTCCACATGTTTAGAGATAGAGCTGTCGATAAAAATAAAATACGGACATGAGGACATCATGATCATTCTTAGAACAGCAACTTATATAATTCTTGTCATATGATTTCTTATGCTAGAGTAATAATTCAATCACAATATCAAGTATGAATCGCAAACTTCATTGGAAACTAACAAACTATATTCTCAGTCATTGGAGCAATTGCAATTTATCATAACATAGGAAAGAGTCAACATATAAGAGCTTTTCAGCAAGTCCACATACTCAACTATCATATAGTCTTTCACAATTGCTGAAACTCACGCAATACTTATGGGTATGGAGTTTTAATCGAACACAGAGAAAGATAGGGGATTATAGTTTTGCCTCCCAACGTCTTACCTCGAGGGTAATGTCAACAATAATAGTTCATGAAAATTGTAGCGACCCGACCTCAGACGGTCAAGCCTCTGTGTATCTGTGCCATCCCTGGATCGGTATGCTGGCACACACAGTACATCTATGTATATATCAAAGTGCAATCACATGTATAAATAACGTAAAACTGATATATACCACATAAGTCTCAGCCGAAACAAACAATCGGGTGTGGAGTCCCATCAATGCCATCGGCAAGTTGAGTGTAGACCGTAACCCTATACCGTACTCTTACTCGTCGGAAGTAAAAATATCTGCAACAAGAGATGTTGCAGCCGTGTAGGTCAGTACATTGAATGTACCGGCAAGATCACAACATGAGAAAGAAGATGAGAATACTATTCTATATGCAATATGGTTTTGTGGCTCTGTGTCTGATGTTTTTGCGTAAAAGCTGGTTTTATTTTCCCTACAACAAAGGAATATCAGGAGTCTGTACTACAGAGTTTTCTATCATGACATGGTTCCGCCAACCGATGTCTCATACCCAAATCATCATAAGTTGCCCACAATTAAGTTATCAGTCCGGTGTTGAGAGTTCCGAGATAGATCCAAGTCCAGAGGCTCAAATTGTCCGTAACCGGGGACACGGCTAATTGATTAGGTTTTAACCCTCTGCAGAGGTTTGTACACTTTACGCGCAAGATTCGATTCCTGTTTTTATGTTCCTGCACTTTAGGGTGTTTGAGAACAAGATGACCGAAACATGGTCTTCCGAAGAGTTCCTCTGACCATTGTCCGGTGCTCATCCAATCCTACTATAGTTCTACATCTGCTAGCACCATCCCAGCCAGAGTCACAACTAAGGTCAACCAAGCCAGAGCCCATAGTGACTTGCGGTTGCACAGGTAATCTTCCGGGCGTGAAGTATTCTTCCGTCTCTTTGAGTCTGGGTGCAGCTTTCCGCAAGATGTCATGGCGCTTCTCCATGCATCCCGGCCAACCACTGGTTTCTCCAGGGTGCCCGTCAACCGTCCTTCACCCAGTTGTGTGTATTAAATTCTTGTCTCGAGTCTCGTAATATTGAGGTCATGAAGATGCAGTCCTTGCCGATGCCATCATGAAGTTGTCGTCATTGACGTAGAGTCCTCCATCCTCACACCACTCCCAAGCACTCATACCAACCCCGTCTACTATAGTGTAGCATTAAAATAAATAATGTCCCGGGCTTGGTAATAGGGAGATGGGTTCCTACCTCATGCATTCTACTCAACTACAAGATTCAATAACACTACTGGAGGGATTGTTGAAAGGGTGCTACTACATGCAAATAAACATAGGTATGGAAAACATGGTCAAAGTGAACTTGCCTGGTAAGTTGATGAAGACAACAATGCTCTCAGAATAATGACTTAGTAGAACTATTCGTCGCTCCGTTGGAAATCTATATAGTCAAACATAGCATTCATATAAGCAAACATGCTAGCAAGCAATTCTAACACTCATAATAAACCAACAAATAAATTGCAAAACAACAAGGGACACCAAATAAGAACAAAGGAAAACTACACAACAAAACTACTAAAGAAAACTCTAAGACATATCACAAAACAGTTTTGTCCTAAGTAAAAACTTAACAACAATTAAAACACTAAACTAGTAAATTAACAGAAAATACAAAGTAAAACAATTAAGTTAACAGAAAGTATTTTTCATAAACTTTTATTAGCAAAAAGAAACACCTAAAAACTATTTTTTAAAACTCTAGTTATGATTAAAACAAAACAAGAAAAAGAAATTAACATTATTTTTTCTGTAAATAAAAGTTCACCCTCTATAACTACAGAAACAAATCTGAAATAAAATATAACAGAGGTTAAAATAAATTTTAAAAATAATTAAAACAACAGAAAACAACAGCAAGTTAAAAATAACTAGCATAGTGTTGTTTTCGTGAAAAAAAATTAAAAAAATCTATAAATACCCAAATTAATCCTACTGCTAGGCAAGGTCAAAACAAAGCAGTGACAAAAAGAATCACTAAAATAAAATAATCCTAACTCAATTTATAGCAGAAATACTAATCTGACTAAAACTAATATAAAACAATTTTTAAGAACTAAAACATGGCCGAATCTATTTTCTACAGGAACTACAAGAAATTTGTAAACCAACAAAAAAAGAATCAACTAAAAATATTAAACAACCTAAAAGATATAGACTTTACAAGAACAGAACTATTCCGTTTTAAAAACAAAAACAAAAAATAACTAAAAAAACAGGCGCTACTGGGACTATGTAACGCTCAGGCGAACACTAACTAAAACACGCCCGCGGCTAAACAGAAATAAAGCGCGCATCCGGTCTAACAAAACCGCAACTTAAAATAACCAACCTAACCGAAAAAAATGAAACTAAACCAATTTACTAAAAAAATCAAACTCTTCGTGTGATCTAATCTAGGCCATGGATAGCAGATCGGACGGCGGAGAGCGGCTCCGCAGACTCACCACGGTTGCGATGACGGTGACAGGCGATGGCGGCTTGGGCGTAGACGGCGCGGCGGCTCCGGGGGTCGGGGAGGTCGGCGAAGATGTCGGGGTGAGGCGGCAGAGTGTTGCGGAGGCGGTGGTGATGTCGAGGTGGCTCGGGAACGACGGAAACGACCGGGGCGTCGACGGCGGGGTCCTGGTGAGCTGCAGCTCCGGCGAAGAGCGGCGGTGCTCGGGCGGCTTCCTGTAGGCGTCGAGGAAGATCAAAAAGATGTCACGGGGTTGTGGGAGGATGTGGCGGTTCGCGTGGTGGACCTTGGAGTCAAGGGGGATACTCACCGGTGGCAGAAGCTGTGGCGAACTGAGGCAGAGGCGGCGAGATGCGTTTGGCGACGGCGGTGGCTGTGGTGGGCTTTGGGAGTAGGGTTTTAGGGGGATTGAGAGAGGAGGCCGAGGGGTTTATATAGGGAAAGGTCTTGGAGAAGGGGGCAACGCGGGATAGGTCTTATATTTTTCCATAGGCACAATCCAAACTAAAAGAAAACATTTTTAAAAATTCCAAATAAACTCCAATTTGAATTCAAAAACTTTTGGCATTAATTTCTCCTGACATTTTGGAGTGTCATGTTAGCTCCTCTCATACTCTTAAACAAGTATTTGTCAGGGGTTTATGAAATAAATTTCGAATGCCAAGTTGAATCCAAAATAAAATTCAAATGAAATTCAAATACCTCTGAAATTTCCAAATGCCACTCAATTTCTCACAATCAGTCACACAAGAATCAAACAAACATTCATAAATATTTATTTAATATAACATTCCAAAATTTAGAATTTTGGGATGTTACAAACCTACCATACTTAAAATGAATCTCGTCCTCGAGATTCGAAGAGGCTAGCAAGAAAAGGTTAGGGTTTGGGGTCTTCTAGAAATGCCATTGATTGGAATGGTCTAGTGTGCTACCACACTTCAATGCAGGGTTATGGTCCCGTCCAAAACTCATGTGCTCATTCTTTTGGGTTGACGGTGTCGGTCTTCTCATATTCCCTAGAATAACTCTTTCACTGGTGCTCCCCTAGTGGGGGCATGACCTTTTTCTCAAAATCTTGTGTCCTCTCAATCCTGGCCGTGAGGTTCTTCCGAAGAGTGGGTCTTCGTATATGACATGTCTGTCATCAATACTAAGAAACTATCGGAGCCTCCTGGCGGTCAACAATTTATGGCTTCTCCTGCAGGAAAAATGGCCGGGGTTGAATCTCACTGTATATCCTACGATTGGCAACGGTTGCTTGTAAAGGGTTCCATCATCCTATCATTCTATGGTTTTATGGCTTGACATGTCGACACTCTTCTAAGGTTTTCAAGGCTCTCTGATTTTCCAGCAACATATGATAGTTCATGATAGAAGTCTCTAGTATGGGGGCCAATCCATCCCGTACTTGAACCATTACTACCTATGCAGACATCGAATCACGTATTCTAACACTTGGGCATACTCACAAGCATTGCAGAATTTCTCTTGTCGACGAACTGAGTTCGAATAAATCCATTATTTCTGCAAGCTGAACAAAAAATCTAACGTTTCTTCACAACTCTCGGGTTTTCATATCCTCCTAAAAATATCGGCTGATTAACTTAGAGTTTTCTTCCAAAATATCTTCCCTCAGCAAGAGTGTGCTTGCTTCTTATTAACTCCTGGGCTTGTGGGTTATGGCCCAGTTCAACTGTTGTACAAATTTAACTCATCCTTTCGAGGATTATCATCTCCCTTAAATCCAATAGTACTTCTTCCTTCATACCCTTGTGGTGACGATCATACAAAACTCCAACTTATTTGGTCCAGCTCCCTTCTATGGACCATCATGAATAACACATTTCTTTCTTCATTGATCGTATGGCTTTACGGAGTACTACCACACCTAAAATGAAATGCACTAGTTTATCCATAAATCATATTATTTTCATATCAGATCTTTTATTACATCCTTAACCATTTTTCGTAAATCCAAATTCCAAAAAGTACTTTATTACAAATGTTGCCACCCACATGGTTTGGTATGGTCAGGAATTACTTCCAACTTTGTTAATTTTTCCTCCTTGAGGATTCTTCAGTCCCACTGGAATTGTGCGACATGCGCCTTGAAATCTTCAATCTTCTATTTCATCGTGGTGGCCTTGAGCTTCATCTCCATCATCTCTGCATGCACTTCTCTTAGGTATTCCTGAGTATAACGGAGTCTTGCTTCAAGTATTTCTCCGATCTAGCCTATCGCTTCCATGACTGCTTCATGAACAGTGTCGAAGAACGTTGCTTGTGGTACACGTGAGATGAGAAAGTACTGTCCCATCATCTTTGGGCAAACTCCTTCCATACGGTGGAGGTGTACCTCCACATACCAAAGTTCCACTCCCTTTTGCATGAAGGGGTAGCCTTTGTAGACTGCATCTCCTTCAAGGTGAATATGCTTCATCATGTCCTTCAGGATTTTTGGGTAATCATGATCACTTGTCAGGGTCATGATCGTTTTCGATCCCTTGAGGAAAGACTCATAAAGGGTCGTCATCTGCAGTTGTAAAACAAAAATGGTGCTCAGAATAAGGTACATATCTCCTTGGGTACACATTCATATCATCCAAACAAAACTTCAAACTCAATTTCCAACATCCAGTTTATGCATCACAACTCATTTTCTTCCATGTTCACCCAGAATATTAATTTCCAAGATAAAACATAATAACTCCTTAAAGCCTTTCAGCATATGACATATCAACTTTATTGAGTCATGAATTATTACAATCTTTGAGTAATCTATTACATAACTCAACCCCGCATTCTCATGAAAAGTGTTTTCCATACTACCCTTATTACTGATATCAACATCTCCACTACTCAGCTCCAGATTTCTCATGATTTGAACAATCCCTAGCAAAATGTCCTCCTTCCTTGCAATGAAACCAAATAACTTCCGGCACGTCTCGAGGCTTCTTGGTGATGGTGCCTACTCCTTGAGTTCCTTGCTTCCTTTAATGCCCGACGTCCTTACATTCAAAACAAGTAATATGACTCTTGTCCCTATTTGCAGAAATTGGGTTGTTCTGAGGGTGTCTTTGTTTTCTCCTCCTGGTTTTCTTTGTTCTGATCAAACGTTCTATTCCATGTGGATCAAACTCCACTGCTTCTGTCGGGAAGTATCCCAGATACTCTTTTCTTTCCTTGGTGCAATACTGTGAAAAATGTCCTTCTTCTCCACATGAATAACAGGCATTGGAGTAAAATCTGTTGAGGCTTTCTCCATCAGGGTCTTCAATACTTTCCTTAATCACATGTTCTTTCATAAATTCTCAGAGAGCTTCTTTCATTCCTTCTTCCTGCTTCTGAATGGGTTGTTGCACCGTGGGGTAAATGTGACACTGAGCTGGGTAGTGGGTGGTTCCTTCACACAAGAAACAAGTCACCTGACTAGTTGGGCATTCCTCAGCTGGGTGTTTCTCCTCACAATGAGGGCATCCATCCTTGTGTTCCTCCTGGGTGTGTCCTATTTCTCCGCAAATCTTGCAGGCACAAGGTTTATTTCTTGGGGTATCATGGTGCTTCCGGATAAGACGAGATCTTGTCAGAGTCTTCTTGAATTCTTCCCAAGTCCTTGCTCCATTCCATCCCTGTATAGCTTGATGCATCTGCCACCATGTTGCAGCACTTCCTTCAAAGTACTGAAGAGCGTACGATACTTCATTCTTCCTTGAAACCAATTTGCTCCCGAAGTGATTCTCCATGTTCTAAATCCATAGCTCTGCCTCCGGCTGGGTTTTCGGTCCAGAGAATACCAGTCCAACTTCATTCATCATCTACCGGGTCCAAGGGTTTTAGGGTGAGATAAGAGAGAGGTGGGAAGGGATACCAACAATACAAATAATAGTTTTGAAGAAACGAGTTTTATTTTTGTGGCTGTCGGAAAAACATCAAACAAATAATAGCTCACAATCGTCGCATCTAACGTAAGTGTATAACAGGGGTTTGGTCCTCTAACGGTTGAATAATTCTTCTAATTCTTCAAGTCGTCGGAGTCTTCAACTGGTGTAGCTTCAACTCTTCTAATGCATGGTCAAATCCTGTTTACTCTGAAATGGTCATCGGTTGTCCGATATCTTGTCCTTCTTGGAGCGACTTCGGTTGATCCTCCGTGTGGTCAAAAGGGAAAGAGGTATATTCTAACTATTTGAGGTAAGAGAGGATATTTGATAAAATCAGAAAAGATGAGAAGTAATGGATTCTTTTGAAAATAAAGTTTTAGAGATTTCCTGTCCTAGGGGCTTTCCGATTTATAGGGTCACGTCCTACAGTCAACATGTGCTCTGATACCATATCTGTAACGACCCGACCTCAGACGGTCAAGCCTCTGTGTATCTGTGCCATCCCTGGATTGGTATGCTGGCACACACAGTACATCTATGTATATATCAAAGTGCAATCACATGTATAAATAACGTAAAACTGATATATACCTCATAAGTCTCAGCGGAAACAAACAATCGGGTGTGGAGTCCCATAAATGCCATCGGCAAGTTGAGTGTAGACCGTAACCCTGTACCGTACTCTTACTCGTCAGAAGTAAAAATATCTGCAACAAGAGACGCTGTAACCGTGTAGGTCAGTACATTGAATGTACCGGCAAGATCACAACATGAGAAAGAAGATGATAATACTATTCTATATGCAATATGGTTTTGTGGCTCTGTGTCTGATGTTTTTGCGTAAAAGTTGGTTTTATTTTCCCTACAACAAAGGAATATCAGGAGTCTGTACTACAGAGTTTTCTATCATGACATGGTTCCGCCAACCGATGTCTCATACCCAAATCATCATACGTTGCCCACAATTAAGTTATCAGGCCGGTGTTGAGAGTTCCGAGATAGATCCAAGTCCAGAGGCTCAAATTGTCCGTAACCGGGGACACGGCTAATCGATTAGGTTTTAACCCTCTGCAGAGGTTTGTACACTTTACCCGCAAGATTCGATCCCTCTTTTTATGTTCCCGCACTTCAGGGTGTTTGAGAACAAGATGACCGAAACATGGTCTTCCGAAGAGTTCCTCTGACCACTGTCCGGTGCTCATCCAATCCTACGGTAGTTCTACATCTGCCAGCACTGTCCCAGCCAGAGTCACAACTAAGGTCAACCAAGCCAGAGCCCATAGTGACTTGCGGTTGCACAGGTAAGCTTCCGGGCGTGAAGTATTCTTCCTTCTCTTTGAGTCTGGGTGAAGCTTTCAGCAAGATGTCATGGTGCTTCTCCATGCATCTCGGCCAACCACTGGTTTCTCTTGGGTTCCCGTGAACCGTCCCTCACCCAATAGTGTGTATTAAATTCTTCTCTCGAGTCTCGTAATATTGAGGTCATGAAGATGTAGTCCTTGCCGATGCCATCATGAAGTTATCATCATTGACGCAGAGTCCTCCATTCTCACACCACTCCCAAGCACTCATACCAACCCCGTCTACTATAGCGTAGCATTAAAATAAATAATGTCCCGGGCTTGGTAACAGGGAGATGGGTTCCTACCTCATGCATTCTACTCAACTACAAGATTCAATAACACTACTGGAGGGATTGTTGAAAGGGTGCTACTACATGCAAATAAACATAGGTATGGAAAACATGGTCAAAGTGAACTTGCCTGGTAAGTTGATGAAGATAACAACACTCTCAGAATAATGACTTAGTAGAACTATTCGTCGCTCCGTTGGAAATGTATATAGTCAAACATAGCATTCATATAAGCAAACATACTACCAAGCAATTCTAACACTCATAATAAACCAACAAATAAATTGCAAAACAATAAGGGACACCAAATAAGAACAAAGGAAAACTACACAGCAAACTACTCAAGAAAACTCTAAGACATATCACAAAACAGTTTTGTCCTAAGTAAAAACTTAACAACAACTAAAACACTAAACTAATAAATTAACAGAAAATACAAAGTAAAACAATTAAGTAAACAGAGAGTATTTTTCATAAACTTTTATTAGCAAAAAGAAACACCTAAAAACTATTTTTTCAAACTCTAGTTATGATTAAAACAAAACAAGAAAAAGAAATAAACATTATATTTTCTGTAAATAAAATTTCACCCTCTATAACTACAGAAACAAATTTGAAATAAAATGTAACAAAGGTTAAAATAAATTTTAAAAATAATTAAAACAACAGAAAACAGCAGCAAGTTAAAAATAACTAGCACAATGTTGTTTTCGTGAAAAACAAAAATTAAAAAAATCTATAAATACCAAAATTAGTCCTACTGCTAGGCATGGTCAAAACAAAGCAGTGACAAAAAGAATCACTAAAATAAAATTATCCTAACTCAATTTATAGCAGAAATACTAATCTGACTAAAACTAATATAAAACAATTTTTAAAAACTAAAACATGGCCGAATCTATTTTATACAGGAACTACAAGAAATTTGTAAACTAACAAAAAAAAGAATCAACTACAAATATTAAACAACCTAAAAGATATAGACTTTACAAGAACAGAACTATTATGTTTTAAAAACAGAAACAAAAAATAACTAAAAAAAACAGGCGCTACTGGGCCTATCTAACGCTCACGCGAACACTAACTAAAACGCGCCCACGGCTAAATAAAAATAAACCGCACAGCCGGTCTAACAAAACTGCAACTTAAAATAACCAACCTAACCGAAAAAACCGAAACTAAACCAATTTACTAAAAAAACAAACTCTTCCTGTGATCTACTCTAGGCCATGGATAGCAGATCGGACGGCGGGGAGCGGCTCCGGCGACTCACCACGGTTGCGACCACGGCGACAGGCGACGGCGGCCCGGCGTGGACGGCGCGGCAGCTTCGGGGGTCGGGGAGGTCAGCGAAGATATCAGGGTGAGGCGGCGGAGTGTTGCGGAGGCGGTGGTGATGTCGAGGTGGCTCGGGGACGACGGAAACGGCCAGGGCGTCGACGGCGGGGTCCTGGTGAGCTGGAGCTCCGATGAAGAGCAGCGATGCTCGGGCGGCTTCCTGTAGGCATCGAGGAAGATCAAAAAGATGTCAGGGGGTTGTGGGAGGATGAGGCGGTTCGCGTGGTGGAGCTTGGAGTAAAGGGGGATGCTCACTGGTGGCAGAAGCGGTGGCGAACCGAGGTGGAGGCAGCGAGATGCGTTTGGCGACGGTGGTGGCTGTGGTGGGCTTTGGGAGTAGGGTTTTAGGGGGACTGAGAGAGGAGGCCGAGGGGTTTATATAGGGCAAGGTCTTGGAGAAGGGGGCGACGTGGGATCGCGATCCCGAGAAGATCGTAGTGTCGGGCGGTGGTGGTCGCTCTCTGGTGTGGGATGGCGTGGGCGAGGGGGAAAGAGATGAGGGCGGGCCCCTGCGGACAGTGAGAGAGAGAGAGAGAGGGGTGAAGGCACTTGTGATATGGACCTTTATTATGGAGTCTGTCGCTTTTATTTCTTCCATATCACACGGTCGTATAAATCTTATTTTCTCCCACACTAATAAGTCATACATATTTAGAGAGCAATTTTTATTGCTTGCACCGATGACAACTTACTTGGAGGATCTTACTCAATCCATAGGTAGGTATGGTGGACTCCCATGGCAAGACTGGTTTAAGGGTATTTGGAAGCACAAGTAGTATCTCTACTTGGTGCGATGAATTTGGCTAGCATGAGGGGGAAAGGCAAGCTCAACATGTTGGAGGATCTAAGACAATATAATTTATCTCAGATGTAAGAAAACATAACCCATTATGTTGTCTTCCTTGTCCAATGTCAACTCTTTAGCATGTCATATTTTAATGAGTGCTCATAATCATAAAAGATGTCCAAGAGTATATCTATATGTGAAGACCTCTCTTTCTTTATTACTTCCTATTAATTGCAACAATGACCAAAACTATGTTTGTCAACTCTCAACAACTTTTATTCATCATACTTTTTTTCTATGTGAGCTCATTAATCTCCATAAGATCCATATGATCTCTTTGTTTCTTTTTATTTCTTTCTCTTTTCTTTTATTCACTTAGGATCATGGCAAAATAATCAATCCCTTGACTCAACACTAATCTTTATTATATATAGCTCACGGACTCGATTACATAGAAGGATAATAAAGCAAAACTCACAACTAGATCATACTAAGAACTTTTATTCTACTAGATCAAGATATTACGAAAAGGATCGAACTAAGAAAAACGGTAAAGATAAAAGTGATGGTGATACGATACCGGGGCACTCCCCCAAGCTTGGCAGTTGCCAAGTGGAGTGCCCATACCAGATACTCAATTCTTCTTTGTTGGTGGAGACGGTGGTGACTTTGTTGATGGCGTAGGCTTGTCGTCCTTCTTCCAAGGCATAGGCTCACCATCATAGAAGGATGACCGAGTCTCCGAGATCCTCAAATCTGCAGCCAAACTCATCCTTTTGAATCTATATTCATAGTCACAGTTTTGGTTTTGTAGGTCATAGATTTGAGCTTGAAGGTGCTCGATTTTCTCGTGAAGCTTGAAGATGGTCTCCCCGATGTTGTCGGCATCCAGCTTGTGTTTATTAGTGAACTCTGCGATCATCATGTGGTTGGAGTTGAGTCCACACTCCACCATCCCCTGACACTTGAAAACTTGTTGCTCCATTGCTTCGAGCCTCGTCTCCACGCTTCCGGTCCCCTTCAGTCCCTCAGCATCACGGATGTGCAGCAACCCATCATGCATCTCAATGGTTTGAAGGTGTCGCTGCACCTCCGCAAGGTAAGGGTTGACGACCTTCTCGAAGAACTTGTCCTTGGGAGCACTTGGAGACATCATGATAATCTAGATCTGTCAGAAAACAGCTCGAAACAAGGGCAGGAGATTTTTGCGTGATACAGGATTCAAAACCCCCGGGAGATTATATAATGAATTTTTACCGACCAAAATACGTGTCGTGTACGAAAACGGAGCCCGGGGAGCACACGAGGTGCCCACGAGGTAGGGGGACGCGCCCAGGGGGGGTAGGGCGTGCCCTCCACCCTTGTGGGGCCCTCGTGTCCTTCCCGGACTGCTTCTTATTTTTCTATTTTTCTAAACATTCCAAAACAGAGAAATATTGCCTTAAAAACTGTTTTGGAGTCGGTTTACTTACCGTACCACATACCTATTCCTTTTTGGAGTCTGGAACGTTCCGGAAAGTGTCCCTTATGTATTCCTCTGGGGTTACGGTTTCAATAACATTGGTTTTAACATTTATGGGATTACCTGAGATAGTGTTTGATTTTTTGACCGTTCACCACCTTCGGATTTGTTCCTTCGAAGTTGTTGATTCTTATGGCACCGAAACGATAGACCTCCTCGATAACGTAAGGACCTTCCCATTTAGAGAGAAGTTTTCCTACAAAAAATCTTAAACGAGAGTTGTATAGCAATACATAATCACCTACATTAAACTCACGCTTTTGTATTCTTTTGTCATGCCATCTTTTAACTTTTTCTTTAAACACCTTGGCATTTTCATAGGCTTGGGTTCTCCATTCATCAAGTGAGCTAATATGAAATAGCCTCTTCTCACCGGCAAGTTCGAAATCATAATTGAGTTCTTTAATAGCCCAATATGCCTTGTGCTCTAGTTCGAGAGGTAAGTGACATGCTTTTCCATAAACCATTTTATACGGAGACATGCCCATAGGATTTTTATATGCAGTTCTGTAGGCCCATAATGCATCATCAAGTTTTTTGGACCAATTCTTTCTAGATCTATTAACAGTCTTTTGCAAAATTAATTTAAGCTCTCTATTACTCAATTCTACTTGACCACTAGACTGTGGGTGATAAGGAGATGCAATTCTACGATTAACATCGTACTTAGCAAGCATTTTACAGAAAGCACCATGAATAAAATGTGAACCACCATCAGTCATTAAATATCTAGGGACTCCAAATCTTGGAAAAATAACTTCTTTAAGCATTTTAATAGAAGTGTTATGATCAGCACTACTAGTTGGAATAGCTTCTACCCACTTAGTAACGTAATCAACAGCAACTAAAATATGTGTATATCCATTAGAGGAAGGAAAGGGCCCCATATAGTCAAAGCCCCAAACATCAAATGGTTCAATAACAAGTGAATAATTCATGGGCATTTCTTGATGTCTACTAATATTACCAATTCTTTGACATTCATCACAAGATAAGACAAACTTACGGGAATCCTTGAAGAGAGTAGGCCAGTAAAAACCAGATTGCAATACCTTATGTGCAGTTCTATCTCCAGCATGGTGTCCTCCATAAGCTTCGGAGTGACACTTGCGTAGGATCTATTCCTGTTCATGCTCAGGTACACAACATCTAATAACACCATCTACTCCTTCTTTATAAAGATGTGGGTCATCCCAAAAGTAATGCCTCAAATCATAAAATAACTTTTTCTTTTGCTGGTATGTGAAACTAGGTGGTATAAACTTAGCAACAATGTAGTTAGCATAATCAGCATACCATGGAGTAGTATGAGAAGCATTTATGACATTTAATTACTCATCCGGAAAGCTATCATCAATAGGTAGTGGGTCATCAAGAACATTCTCTAACCTAGACAAGTTGTGTGCAACGGGGTTCTCAGCTCCCTTTCTATCAACAATATGTAAGTCAAATTCTTGTAGCAATAGAACCCATCTAATAAGTCTAGGTTTAGCATCTTTCTTTTCCATGAGATATTTAATAGCAGCGTGATCTGTGTGAATAGTTACTTTAGAATCAACAATATAAGGTCTGAACTTATCACAAGCAAATACAACTATTAAGAATTCTTTTTCAGTGGTAGTATAATTTCTTTGAGCATTGTCTAGGGTTTTAGTAGCATATTGAATAACATTTAATTTCTTATCAACTCTTTGCCCTAGAACAGCACCTACAGCATAATCACTGGCATCACACATAATTTCAAAGGGTAAATTCCAATCAGGTGGCTAAACAATAGGTGCAGAAATCAATGCTTTCTTAAGTATTTCAAATGCTTCTACACAATCATCATCAAAAACAAATGGTATATCTTTTTGTAATAAATTAGTTAGAGGCTGAGAAATTTTTGAGAAGTCCTTAATGAACCTCCTATAAAATCCGGCATGACCAAGGAAACTTCTTATACCTTTGATGTCCTTGGGACATGGCATCTCTTCAATAGCATCAACCTTGGCTTTATCCACTTCAATACCTCTTTCAAAAACTTTATGCCCCAAGACAATACCTTCATTAACCATAAAGTGGCACTTTTCCCAATTCAAGACAAGATTAGTTTCTTCGCATTTCTGCAAAACTCGATCAAGGTTGCTTAAGCAATCATCAAAAGAAGATCCATAGACAGAAAAGTCATCCATGAAAACCTCACAAATCTTTTCACAAAAGTCAGAGAATATAGCCATCATGCATCTTTGAAAGGTAGAAGGTGCATTACATAAACCAAAAGGCATACGTCTATAAGCAAAAGTACCAAAAGGGCATGTAGAAGTAGTCTTTGATTGATCTTTGGCTGACACAGGTATTTGAGAGAAACCAGAATAACCATCTAGAAAGCAAAAATGTGTATGTTTGGATAATCTTTCTAGCATTTGATCGATAAAAGGTAAGTGGTAATGATCCTTTTTAGTTGCCTTATTTAATTTGCGGAAATCAACTGCCATCCTATAACCTGTAATAATTCTTTGAGGAATCAATTCATCTTTATCATTTGGAACGACAGTAATACCTCCCTTCTTAGGGACACAATGGACATGACTTACCCACTGTCTATCAGCAACGGGATAGATTATACCTGCCTCAAGGAGCTTTAGTATTTCCTTTCTTACCACTTCTTTCATTTTAGGATTCAGCCGGCGTTGATGATCACGAACTAGTTTAGCATCTTCTTCCAAATTAATTTTATGTTGACATAGAGTGGGACTAATGCCCTTAAGATCATCAAGAGTATACCCAATAGCAGCACGGTGCTTCTTCAGAGTTTTCAATAATCTCTCTTCCTCATGCTCTGAAAGGTTAGCACTAATAATAACAGGATATATCTTTTTTTTCATCAAGATAAGCATATTTAAGAGTATCAAGTAACGGTTTAAGCTCAAACATGGGATCACCCTTGGTTGGAGGAGAATCCCCTAGGATTTCAACAGGTAATTTTTTTTTCAGAATAGGTTCCTGTTTAAAGAATACTTCATCTATTTCCCTTCTTTCATTCATAAACATATCATTTTCATGGTCTAGCAAATAATGTTCTAAGGGATCACTAGGAGGTACGGCAATAGAAGCAAGACCAATAATTTCATCCTTACTAGGTAATTCTTCTTCACGGTGTTGTCTACTAAATTTAGAGAAATTAAATTCATGAGTCATATCATCTAAACCGACAGTAACAACATCCCTTTTGCAATCTATGGTAGCATTAACAGTGTTCAAGAACGGTCTACCAAATATAATGGGACAAAAGCTATCTTGTGGGGAACCAAGAACAAGAAAACCAGCAGGATATTTAGTTTTCCCACACAAGACTTCAACATCTCTAACAATTCCCATTGGTGAAATAGTATCTCTACTGGCAAGTTTAATTGTGACATCAATATCTTCCATCTCAGTAGGTGCAATATCATGCATAACTTCTTTGTATAAGGAATAAGGTATTGCACTAGCACTAGCACCCATATCGCATAAGCCATGATAACAATGATCTCCTACTTTAACAGAAACAACAGGCATGCCTACCACATGTCTAGGTTTATCTTTAGCACAGGGTTTAGCAATTCTAGCAGTTTCATCACAGAAATAAATAACATGCCCATCAATATTATCAGACAAGAGATCTTTAACAATAGCAATATTAGGTTCAAATTTAACTTGCTCAGGGGGTGTATATGTTTTAATATTGCTTTTAAAAACTATAGTTGAAGCTTTAGCATGATCCTTTATCCTAACAGGGAAAGGTGGTTTCTCAACATAAGAAGTAGGAACAATAGGGTCATTATAAGTGACAATCTTTTCTTCAACTTTAATAGGTGCAGCTACTTTTACTTCTATGGGAGGATGATATTTAAACCACTTCTCCTTGGGGAGATCAACATAAGTAGCAAAAGATTCACAAAAAGAAGCTACTATCTCAGAGTCAAGTCCATATTTAGTGCTAAATTACGGAAAATATTGGTATCCATAAAAGATTTGACACAATCAAAACTAGGTGTTATACCTAACTCCTTACCTTTGTCGAGGTCCCAATCTTCAGAGTTGCATTTAATTCTTTCCAATAAATCCCATTTGAATTCAATAGTCTTCATCATAAAAGAGCCAGCACAAGAAGTATCAAGCATGGTGCGATTGTTATCAGAAAGCTGAGCATAGAAATTTTGAATAATCATTTTTCTCGAGAGCTCATGATTGGGGCATGAATATAACATTGATTTAAGCCTTCCCCAAGCTTGAGTGATGCTTTCTCCTTCGCGAGGCCAAAAATTATATATGTAATTGCGATCACTATGAACAAGATGCATAGGATAAAACTTCTGATGAAATTCCAATTTCAATCGTTTGTAATTCCAAGACCCCATATCATCACATAGCCTATACCATGTCGATGCGTCTCCCTTCAAAGATAAAAGGAAGACCTTCTTCTTAACAACATCTCCGGGTACACCTGCAAGCTTAAATAGTCCACAAACTTCATCCACATATATTAGATGCTCATCAGGATGTTTTGTTCCATCTCCTAAAAAGGGATTAGCTAGCAGTTTTTCTATCATACCCGAAGGAATTTCAAAGCAGTCATTTTCATTTTCAGTAGGTTCAGTAGGTTGAGGAGCAACTCTTTGCTCTACTGGTCGGGGTGAAGATACCCCGAACAAGCCCCTCAGAGGATTACTTTCCATAGTAACAAGTGACAGTAAATTTCAGCACACTATATAAATTTTTCCTTACCAAATTCCACCTACCAAAGGCGCTTCACTCCCCGGCAACAGCGCCAGAAAAGAGTCTTGATGACCCACAAGTATAGGGGATCTATCGTAGTCCTTTGATAAGTAAGAGTGTCGAACCCAACGAGGAAAAGAAGGAAATGATAAGCAGTTTCTAGCAAGGTATTCTCTGCAAGTACTGAAATAAGTGGTAAGAGATAGTTTTGTGATAGGATAAATTGTAACAAGCAACAAGTAACAAAAGTAAATAAAGTGCAGCAAGGTGGCCCAATCCTTTTTGTAGCAAAGGACAAGCCTGGACAAACTCTTATATAGAGAAAAGCGCTCCCGAGGACACATGGGAATATCGTCAAGCTACTTTTCATCACGCTCATATGATTCGCGTTTGGTACTTTGATAATTTGGTATGTGGGTGGACCGGTGCTTGGGTACTGCCCTTACATGGACAAGCATCCCACTTATGATTAACCTCTATTGCAAGCATCCGCAACTACAACAAAAGTATTAAGGTAAACCTAACCATAGCATGAAACATATGGATCCAAATCAGCCACTTACGAAGCAACACATAAACTAGGGTTTAAGCTTCTGTCACTCTAGCAACCCATCATCTACTTATTACTCCCCAATGCCTTCCTCTAGGCCCAAACAATGGTGAAGTGTCATGTAGTCGACGTTCACATAACACCACTAGAGGACAGATAACATACATCTCATCAAAATATCGAACGAATACCAAATTCACATGACTACTAATAGCAAGACTTCTCCCATGTCCTCAGGAACGAAAGTAACTACTCACAAAGCATAAACATGTTCATAATCAGATGGGTATTAATATGCATATAGGATCTGAACATATGATCTTCCACCAAATAAACCAACTAGCATCAACTACAAGGAGTAATTAACACTACTAGCACCAATCTCGGAATTGGAGACAAGAATTGGATACAAGAGATGAACTAGGGTTTTGAGAGGAGATGGTGCTGATGAAGATGTTGATGGAGATTGCCCTCTCCCGATGAGAACAGCTCCACCTCCGGGAGATTGCCCCCTCCCGATGGAGATTGACGACGGCGATGATTTCCCCCTCCGGGAGGGAAGTTTCCCCGGCAGAACAGCTCCGCCAGAGCCCTAGATTGGTTCCGCCAAGGTTCCGCCTCGTGGCGGCGGAGTTTCATCCAAGAAGATGGCTTCTTATTTTTTTCCATCGAAAGACTTCATATAGCAGAAGATGGCCACGGGAGGGCCACCAGGGGGCCTACGAGGTAGGGGGCACGTGGGCAGGGTGTCGCCCCCCTAGTGAAGTTCTTGCTCTCAGTATTTTTTATATATTTGGAAAACGTCTTCCGTGGAGTTTCAGGACTTTTGGAGCTATGTAGAATAGGTCTCTAATATTTGCTTCTTTTCCAGCCCAGAATCCTAGCTGCCGGCACTCTCCCTCTTTATGTAAACCTTGTAAAATAAGAGAGAATAGGCATAAGTATTGTGACATAATGTGTAATAACAGCCCATAATCCAATAAATATCAATATAAAAGCATGATGCAAAATGGACGTACCACTACACATCTATCGTTTAGCCATTCTCGTGGTAGATCAACTCTAGTAACCCCTATATTCATCAAAGTCAATCAAGCAGGACATAGGGTATTACCTCCATCAAGAGGGCCCGAACCTGGGTAAACATCGTGTCCCTTGTCTCCTGTTACCTTCGATCCTTAGACGCACAGTTCGGGACCCCCTACCCGAGATCTGCCGGTTTTGACACCGACATTGGTGCTTTCATTGGAAGTTCCATTGTGCCATCGTCGAAAGGCTCGATGGCTCCATCAATCATCTACAACAACACTGCCGCGGAGGAGATCTTCCTCCCCGGCCAGATCTTTCTTTTCGGCGGCTTCGCACTGCGTGCTAACTCGGTTGGTCATCTAGAGCAGATCGACAGGTACGCCCCTGGTCACCAGATCAATTTTGGAAATCTGAACTATGTCGTTGATATCCGAGGAGACTTGATCTTCTGAAGTTGGGATCGCGGCCTCAACTACCGCCCCAGCCTTAGATCCGGAGCGCGTCATCAGGTCTGAAGATGGGAGTCTAGAGCCTGCCGGACTCTCTACGGCCTTAGAGCTCAACACCGAGAGAATAGCATCTCTGACAATCATTGGAAGGACGGATTCTTCTCCGAATACTACTTCCGAACCCTGGAGGCCTGCGTCATGCGAGCTTGATCCAGAAACTTCCGACCCTGTCCAAACCCCGCTCTTAAACGAGGCTTTGGACCTAATGTGATCCCTCGTCATCACAGAGGAACCGCTTCTAAATCACGTCCAGCCCGGACTAGGGGCTGGAAATAGGGAATTTTACTTCCCACACACCACCCACTTTATAGGCACTATCAAGGACTTAACCGACATGCTTGATTAAGCCTCTGAAGACATCGATGGTATGGACGATGATGCCAGAGATTAGTAGGCCCAAAGCCCGTCGGTCACTGGACGTTGGACGGCCACCCCCTCGTACGACGTATATATGGTGGATACACCGAAAGATGGCGACGACAATAATGAGAAAAACACAGTCGAGGACGAACCTCCTGAGATACCGCCGAAACATCAACGTCAGTGACGCCACTCTAAATCGCGTCGCAGTAAAAACAGCAATACCGGCATCGAAGACAATGATACTCCGGAGAACGCCGAAGACCAAGAAGACCCCATCAAACCAACATCCGAACAGGATGATTGGGAGGACGGGAAAATTGATCCCGACGAGCAAGCAGGGAACAAAGACTCGGAGGACATCAACTATCTGCCACTCTCCAAGGACGACGTGAGCCTCGGCGATGAAGATTTTATCTTGCCAGAGGAACCCCTCGAACAAGAGCGCTTTAAGCGCCGGCTAATAGCTACGGCTATAAGCCTAAAAAAGAAACAGCAACAGCTTCATGCTGACCAAGATCTGCTCAATGACAGATGGAATAATATCCTAGCGGCCGAAGAGTACGGACTCGAACGCCCAACAAAGAGTTACTCGAAGTGTACGCTGCTACCCTAATTCGATGACAAGGCGCCAGAGCCCATACCGCCCACACACAATGCGGCTAACGGACCCAACCGACCACCACGTGGCCAGGGCAGAATGTCAACTCAAGCCGAACATCAGCCCGCTCCACCTCGCCGTAAAAGCAGAAAAAGAACAGCTCGGGGATACACATACGACCTACGACAGGACCTGAAAAATAGGGCAGATCGGACCAGTTCAATCTATGGATCGCGGGGGCGTGCTTCGGCGCGAGAGGGGGGCTATCAAGCCTGGTGCGATAAACATAACCAACCCTGGGCTGAAAACCGCATATGGACTCCATCCGAACTGTGTCATGACATGGCTCGATACAGAGGCGCCGCACACCCCCTATGCTTCACGGATGAATTAATGGAGCACGAGTTCCTCGAAGGGTTCAAACCCATGAACATTGAATCATACAACGGCACAACAGATCCCGTAGTATGGATTGAAGACTTTCTTCTCCACATTCACATGGCTCGCGGTGACGATCTACACGCCATCAAATACCTTCCCTTCAAACTTAAGGGACCCGCACGGCACTGGCTGAACAGTCTACTAGAAAATTCTATTGGTAGCTAGGAGGACCTGGAGGATGCATTCATAGACAACTACCAAGGTACCTATGTTCGGCCCCCAGATGCCGATGACCTTAGCCACATAATCCAGGAACCCGGGGAATCGGCTCGACAGCTTTGGACAAGGTTCCTAATAAAAAGAACCAGATTGTGGATTGTCCGGATGCAAAGGCCCTCTGAAAGTGTGTTATATCGACTAGAGGGGGGGTGAATAGGTGATTTTTATGAAAGTCTTCAATACATGGAAGTTTCAAAGACAAATGATAGAAATGAACCTATTACCATGCAGCGGAAGGTATACTACACTAGGCAAACCATAGTCAAGTGTTCAATGAAGTGAAACTACAATGACTAATAGCAGCTAGGCAGTAAGGATCAGGTACACAGTGAAGACAAATAGATAATGCAAATAGGCACTGACTTCACAAGAGCCAACTGTAAATAAAGAAATGGGAAGGATAGAACCAGTGTGCGTGATGAAGACAAAGGTTTGGTAGACCAGTTCCAACTGCGGTGACAGTTGTACGTCTGGTTAGGGCGGATAGGTATTTAAACCTGAGGACACTTAGTCCTGAACACGCAGCTCAGGACACTTAGTCTTCACTGCATTCCCCTTGAGCTAAGGTCACACAGACCTCGCCCAATCACTCTGGTAAGTCTTCAAGGTAGACTTCCAAACCTTCACAGACTTCGTTCACCGGCAATCCACAATGACTCTTGGATGCTTAGAACGTGACGCCTAACCGGCTGGAGGATTCACAGTCCTCAAGTGTAATAAGTCTTCAGATCACACAGACAGGAAGACTTAAGTGATGCCTAACACTCTTTGGCTCTGGGTGTTTAGGGCTTTATCCTCTCAAGGAATTCTCTCTGAAAGGCTTCGAGGTGGGTTGCTCTCAAACGACAAAAGCCGTGCTTTAACTTTGAGCAGCCAACCGTTTATGGTTGTAGGGGCTGGGCTATTTATAGCCACTAGGCAACCCGACCTGATTTGTCCGAAATGACCCTGGGTCACTAAGGAACTGACACGTGTTCCAACAGTCAGATTTCAAACACACACGGCAACTTTACTTGGGCTACAAGCAAAGCTGACTTATCCAACTCTGGACAAGATTTGCTCTCATAGTCTTCACTCGAAGACATAGGATTTTTGGTTAAGCATCACTTCAGTCATTCTGACTGGTTCTCTTGGACCCCACTTAACAGTATGGTGGTTCGTATGACTCAACAAAGAAAAACACAGAACAACGAAACTGCTAAGTCTTCGCGCTCCATAGTCTTCACACGATGTCTT
The DNA here is from genome assembly GCF_003073215.2 of Triticum urartu. Taxonomy (NCBI): domain Eukaryota; kingdom Viridiplantae; phylum Streptophyta; class Magnoliopsida; order Poales; family Poaceae; genus Triticum; species Triticum urartu. The sequence continues at coordinate 151,010,424 of NC_053022.1, read as the reverse complement.
CTCTTGTCATAGTCTTCAATGTGAATGTCTTCACATACCACCTTTGACTTCAATGTCTTCAACATTTTTAGGGGTCATCTCTGGTAGGAAAACCAAATCAATGAGGGACTTCTACCTGTGTTATCCTGCAATTCTCACAAACACATTAGTCCCTCAACTAGGTTTGTCGTCAATACTCCAAAACCAACTAGGGGTGGCACTAGATGCACTTACAATCTCCCCCTTTTTGGTGATTGATGACAAACTAGTTGAAGTTTTCAACGGGGAATATAATATGTGAAATTGTAAAGGATAGGGAATTGTCTTCATAAGTTGCAAGGGCTCCCCCTGAAGATGTGCATATAAGTAATTTGCTTTTGGAATGCAAATGCACATGGCAGGTTGTACTTGTGGAGATCCTCTTCAACTTATGATGGCAATTCATCATGCATGAAAACTATGTGAAGATAATGACATGCATAATGAAAAATGGACGTCTGCAAAATGATCTAAGTGCGGAATTTATCGTCGCACATGCGGAATTTATCATCGCATCACAGAATAGCAAATAAGTAGCAGATGACCATCGAGTTTAAGTGTTACAACTCAAAGAACCAAATGTATCAAAACGAGAGTTGTAAACACTAGGCAAAACATAAAGTAACCGCCCATATGGACCCGCTTGAAGACTATCAAACTCATATGCTTCTCCCCCTTTTGTCAGTAAGGACCAAAAAGGTTTGAAGACATAGAGCATCTACTCGTTACCATGAGGAGTAGGTGAAGCAGCAAGGTCGTCGGTGTTGTTCGGCGGTGCAGACGAACTCGGGGCAGTGTTGATGCATGCAGAAGTAGGGGGCGGTGAAGTGGCATCGTCTTCGTCCTCGATCACTCTGGCATTCATAGTTGCCGCAGAGGAAGAGAACTCAAAGTCTTCAAGAGACGGAGTTCGTCGTAGCACAGTTCTTCTTGGAGGTGTGGAGTCAAACTTGAAACGTTTAGAGAAACCATCCTCTTGAAGATCATCTTCGGAACACATAAGCATCAGCCCTTTCCATCTACGTCGACAGGTTTCATGGGCAACAAAGGCATTCTTGGGGGCAAGATTGCGAATGCGGTTGACATCCACCAAGAGGCTTTGCATTTGGCGCTTCAGCCAGTCATGATGCCTATCCTATTTCTGATGAAGGGCAACCAGAAGCTCTCGGTCATTGAGAACACGAGATCGCTTCTTGGGTCGTTGGGCAATAGTGCTTTCAGTGGCTTCAGTGAGGGCATGATGAGGTGCACGTGTAGTACCAGCCAGAGGATAAACACGAGTGACTGCTTCAACTCCTTCAATGTTTTGCGAGAAACTTTGATGCTCAGCATTCTGAAGACTAAGAGGCTCCTTGGCAGCCTCTGGATAGATGGCTTCAACGGACATATCAACGTCAGGCAGAAAGATCCGATGATTGCGAGCAGAGGGCTGATATGAGACAGCTGAGTGTAGTTTGATCAGCCGCATTATCCATGGAGCGTAAAACTTCAAGCCAAAAAGATCAGATCCTGATGCAGCAAGTTGGCGGATGAAGAAGTCTTGTGCATTGAAGCATTTTCCATGAAGAATATAAAAGACCAAAGTCTTCATTGCACCTTCCAGCTTTGCATGTGGAGAATGTCCTTTGATGGGCCAGAGAGTTCGCCTGATAATGTGATAGATAGTGCGTGGCAGATACTCAAGGTCTTCAACAAAGAACTCCTTAGGATATGCAGCATATGGAGGCAAAGGCTTCATCATGCTAAGCATCTGACTCATGTTCGGTTCAGGCTTCCGAAAGATGCTCTCCATAGCTACACTGTGAAGCTGACAACCAGGTTCATAAAGATCTCCAGGAGTGGGCAGACCAGTGAGCTCAATGATATCAAAGGCTTTGGCTTCGTGATGAACATTGCCGGTCATCCACTCAAGGACCCAAGTCTTCGGATCTCTGTTGTAGCCACGAATGTGAAGAGTGGCATAGAATTGGAGCAACAACTCTTCGTTCCAGTGCTCTTGGTCGGTGACGAAAGGCAACAATCCAGACTCTTTGAAGCTATCCAGAGCTTCTTCCAAGCAAGGCAGACCAGTTATGGCTTTAGTGTCAAGACGCACATGAGGGAAAATGCGACCTTGATTGTACAGAATGCATGAGTAATAACTTCGCTGCGGATAGCTCCAGAACCGATCAGAAGATATTCTTTCCCTTGAGTAGGGGTTCTTGGCGCTATTGAAGAAGGTGTTGTCTGCTTTCAAGCCATTGACATTAAAGGATCCAGGTGCTGATGCAGGACCTGGAAACCTCGGTAACCTTGGCATTGGCTTCTGTACCTGAGGCCTGTGCTCAACGTGATAGTCAAACTGAGGACCAGCAGCAGGCGCAGTAACAGGAGCAGTAGCATCATTGGCTTCACTGACTTCTGGCACATTTGTTGGTGCAGGCTCCACATTTGCTTCAGCCATGACAATGTCATTGGCTTCATTTGTGGTGGTGGTGGCAGCCTCAAGATTCTCAACCTCCACTTGATGAGCTGGAGGGTCGGGCACAGACACATTCTCCTCGAGAACAGCTTCTTCAGTAATGGGGGGAGTAGGGACACGTTCTTCTTCTTGTGTGTCATCGACTGATGCAGTCGGAATGTCTTCAGCAGCTTTAGCCTCAGACTCTGAGACATTCACAGTAGGAGTGGCATCTGGAAACACTTGACGTGCAACAGATTGGTGGGGTACTTCTCCTTCTGGAACGCTCGAAAGAGGGACTTGAGACCTTGGTCCTTTGCGAAGCCTGCGTAACGCTGGCGACGCCTCTGGAGACGGAGTTGGCTGGGCCTCAAAGTCATCTTCTTCTTCTTGCCGGGGTGGTGTGACTTGTTGTTGTGGGTGATCAGCCCATGATGCATACTAAGCAATTGGCGTCAGAGGACGACCAATGCTGATGAGTTCGCTGTGTGTAAGCACAGGATATGATACCAAGTTGTGCTCGATCTGAGGAAGAACTACATCATCTTCAACATTGTCATGGTGACCAATGTCCTCAGCAGCGGTGGGATCAGCTACTGGAATGTCTTCAGCTTCATGAGCCTCTGTGGAAGCAGGCTCATGGACAGTCAGTTGGCGCTCTTGATGTTCAGCTGCAGGGCGAACCATGGAGATAGGTTCAACAACTAAGGGCTCTGTGGGAGCAGCCCGATCCTTCTTGGTCTTGCGCTTCTTCTTGGAGGGAGCAGCAGTAGAGGCTTCAGGATGTTTCCTCTTTCTCGCTTCAGCCTCAGCAGTCCTCGTCTTCTTCAGTTCTGAAGCGGTCGACCTGACTGTCGGTGTTCTGGGAATGGGGGTCCCCAGACTTGCCTGCCTACAGCCTGCGGCATGGCTCAAAGGGGAGCCCAGCACGGCCCGTCTTCACCAACACAAACCCAAGACCCTCGCGAGGGGCCAAGCCTCACGGGGCGGACGATGCGGAGCTTCCTCAGGCACGGCCTCGTCAGGCTGGCTCACGAGGAGGCGGAGAGATCAAGGTAGGGTACCTCACGAGGTGCCCGTGACGCAAGCCATGACGACTCAGGGCGCCAGGCGGGTGCCAGCCCGCGCAACATCCTCCTTCCCTCTTTGGTGCAAAGGGGGCAAGCGCAGCCGCGGAGTACCGAGGCATTAGGCAAAGGTTGCCATTTCGGTGCAACGAGACCAAGACCAGGAGGACTACGAGACGGAGGTCACCGTGGAGCCCAAGACGGCGTCATCACCAGAACTTTGCACAGGCGAAGACTGCTTTTGTTAGGATAGCTGATACTTGCTGTCCCCCTTCAAATTAGCCCGCCATTGTTGGCTCCCTTCCCACTCAATATTTGGGGAGAGGACCAGGGCCTCTATAAATAGGACTAGCCACCCCTAGGGTAGGGAGGATCGAGAATCAGCCAACCCAGAAACAAGCTGGGGTCGAAATCAGGGTCGGTCAGTTGGAGGAAAGCAGAGAGAGAGAGAGAAAGGTGACTGAACTCCATCGAGCAGTTCATCGCCCCAGCCAAGAACAGACCCTCACGAGGCTGTTCTCCCTTGTATTGTTCATCATCATCAGCCCAAGAGGCAATCCACCACACCACACACTGGAGTAGGGTATTACACCACAACGGTGGCCCGATCCAGTATAAACCCTGTGTCTCTTGTGTTGTTCTTTCTTTAGTTTAGATCCTAGCATGGCGGAGGGGTGCAGGTAGGTAGGGGGTGAAATCTCCGCGCGCACCCCAGTGTTCGAACCTCAAGGGTCTGCCGGAACCCGAAATCCGACATTTGGTGCGCCAGGTAGGGGTGCGCCGGAATTCGTCTTCAACCGCCCCGTTCTCCTCCGACCATCACGCCCATGGCTGACGCTCATCGGGCCCGTGCCGAGCGCCGGGCCGCACTCGCTTCCCGCGTCGCCCAGACGGCCCCTGTCGGCGGGCATCCACGCCGTTCCCCGTCACCTGCCATCAACGCCGCCACCGGCCCGGCGGGGGATGGGCAGCAAGCATCGTCCCAGCATCCGTCTGTGTGGCAAGATGGCCGCACCGCAACTCCCTCGCTCACCCCAGCTGGTTCTTCGTCCCGCGCGCTCCGCGCGCCCATGGAGGCTCGATCTACACTCATCGCGGCAAACGAGCTCCTGCACTACCGTCCCGTCGACGACGTCTACGAAGAATGGCTCGACCTCGTCGCCGAGCTCGTCCGCGCCGCAGGGGGCTCTCCTGCGCCGTCCATTCCACTGCACCGCACCCCGCCCCGCGCGGGCGACGAGGCTCCGGCGGCGCCCCGACCGCCTCCTCCTCAAGAAGACGCCATGGCCCCAAGACGCGTGGCCCCTGGGCGGATCCCGCTCCGTCAGGCGCCAGCGCGGCAAGAGCAGAGCTGCCAGGAAGTCCCTTGCCCGCAAGAAGCTGCCCGGGCGCTCCCTGCTCCAGCACGTCGCGACCATGCTCCTGCTCCCGCGCGTCAAGACTCCGCGCTGCTCCCAGCTGCAGCGCGTGGGGACATGAAAGACCAGGCTCTCCGTCACCCAAGGCCTCCCGTGGCCACAGCAGGCTGCCTCGCCTTCGCCACAGAACTACGCAGCGTAGCGTGGCCCGGCAAGTTCAAGCCAGACCTGCCTCCTCGCTACAACGGCATGGCTGACCCTGCAGAGTTCCTCCAGCTCTACGAGCTAGGCATCGAAGCTGCCAACGGAGACGAGAAGGTCATGGCGAACTGGTTCCCCATGGCACTCAAGGACGGGGCCCGCACCTAGCTCCAGAACCTGGCTCCAGGCACAATCTCCTCCTGGGAGGAGATGCGCACCCGCTTCATCGCCAACTTCCAAGGCACTCGCGACCAGCCACCCACTGTGAGCGACATGCGCCGCATCAAGCAACAGCCCAGGGAAACCCTGCAGAAGTACATCCAGCGCTTCAACAACACACGCCTCAAGATTCCCAAGGTGACTGAGGAGGCCATCATCTCGGCCTTCTCCGATGGCGTGCACGACGTCAGGATGAAGGAGGAGCTGGTGATGCATGAAGACCTGTGCACTTCCTTGGAGCTGTTAAACTTGGCAAACAAGTGCGCCAGGGCTGAGGAAGACGTCTCTCCCTCCTCGAGCTGCCTGCCGCGGACCCAGAAGAGAAGAAGGCCAAGGACGTGAAGCGCAAGGGGGCTGTCGTGCTCGCGGCAGAACCAGACACCAAGCGGGGCAGAGATCAGCCCGAACCCTCCAAGGGCAGCCGGTACTGTGTGTACCACGATCTCCACACTCACAACACCAACGAATGTCAAGAACACCGAGCCGTGCGAGAAGGAAGCATCGGCCGTCGCCCCGACCGCAGTGACCAGGGCTACGACCGAGGAGGAGGAAGAAACGCAGGATGCTGGGAAGACCGTGGGCTGCGCGAAGGGTGGCGCGACCAACCTCGCGAGGATTGCTGGCAAGACCCGCCTCGCGAGAGAGGATGGAGGGATCAACCTCGCGAGGGAGACTGGAGGGATCAGCCTCACGAGGATCGCCCGCAAGGCAATGCAGGCCTCCCACCGCTGCCGCCGCTGCCTGGGAGAAACGAGGACCGCCACCAGGACGAGGAGGCTGGGGGCTTCCAGGAGCCGCGCGCGATCGCCTGCATCTTGGTCGGAGCACAAGCCCCAGCCTCTCAGCGCATCTTCAAGCAGTTCGTCCGCGAGGTGAATGCAGTCCTCCCCAGGCTCGAAGCCACGCGCCCCCTCAGGTGGTCGGCGTGCGCCATCACGTTCAGCTCAGCAGATCAGCTCATGTGTGCGGCTACAGCCGGAATCCTCCCGATGCTTTGTTCCCCAATCATCAGCAATGTGGTGGTCACCAAGACCCTCATTGATGGAGGGGCAGGGCTCAACGTCCTGTCCATGGAGACGTTCAACAACCTCCAAGTGCCCTACAGCCAGCTTTAGCCAACCAAGCCCTTCTCCGGTATCACTGACGGCTTCACGATCCCGATTGGGCAGGCCCGCCTCCCTGTCACCTTCGGGGCACGAGACAACTACCGCACCGAGCTCATCGACTTCGACGTCGCTCACATTTGCCTGCCATACAATGCCATCCTTGGGTACCCAGCGCTGGCCAAGTTCATGGCCTTAACTCACCACGGCTACAACGTCCTCAAGATGCCAGGAAGCGGCGGAGTCATCACGGTGCCCTGTGAAGAGAAGGACGCGGTGTGTTCCCTGGAACGAGCCTTTCAGGCCGCGTCACTAGAAGACCCGGATCGTGGAAGCAGGAGGCCTCTCGAGACCACCCCCAAGAAGAAGAAGACATCGTCCGGCCCGACCACTCAGGAGGCAGGCCCCTCTGGGCCCGCGCCTGCCCAGGGGGAGCCTCCCTCCATCGCACAGGAAAGCGCGCCCAGCGCCCTCCTCAGGCAGGGCTCAGGGGCTCTCCCTTGGAGGGCCATCGACCTGGCTAGGGTCACGAGGGAGGCGCTTGGGCACCACATGGAGGCGTGTTTTGAAGCACGTTTCCCTCGAGAAGGAGCAAGGCAAGGAGATCCAGATCCTCAGGAGTTCGTCAGCAAGGCCATTTAGGAGCTACAGGAGGCAAGATTCATGAAAGGCGGCCGCCGCTTGCCAGCAGTGGCCCCCCATCCAGGCGAGGATGGTGGGCTGCGCGTCTGCATCGACATACCAGGGCTCAACCGGGTCGCCTCTCTGGAGCACCTCTAGCCCTCGTGAGTGGGGCGCTGTGGAGGTCCACCCCACAGCTACGTTCGCATGCCTTACAGCTTGCCGAACGCGGCTGACGCGTACCAGCGCCTCATGAGGGGCATCATGGAGGCACGAGAGGCCAGGCGTCCCGCAGCCCTGGCATAGATGGAGATGGCCCGCGAGGAGCCGCCAGCGCCTCCGGAGCCTCCCGAGGCCCTTGGGCCTAGGGGCTCGTGAGGATCGGCTCCCGCAGCCCACCGAGCCTGCTACACCAACACCCCTTCGTCCTCAACATCATCAGGTGACATCTTTCGAGTTTTACTTCCAGCTGGGAACGCCCCCAGGGCTGCATTATGCCCAGGCCGCGTGGGTCCGTCCCTGCGGCGTGTATCCCTTTATTCCACGTTGTTAGCTTACCTTGTTGGGGGCGCCCCTCGGGCTGCATGACCCCCCCAAGTCGCTCGGGCCTGACCCAGTGATGTCCGCGTTCCCAACATATCTTTGAACGAATCCACTCCTTCGCGACTAATGTGTTTTACCCAGTTGCCTGCTCAGCTGACGCCAACTAATGAAGCTGCTCCCAAACGGCACGACGCTTGCGCATGGGTCCATCCCTGCAACACCGACAAACCTGGATGGCTGAGCTCTGGCCGCGGCAGCCCTGAATAGCGTCACCTCGTCAAGCCTTCAGCGCCTCACTACCCCTCGGAGGCAACCCATGGCTGACCGTCAATTGTCATGGAAACCCTTTGCTTCTTCTATGATGGACCTGCAGGACCTTCCGAAGGAGCTGCGGCAGGCGAGGCCCTTGCGGTGTCTCCTTCGCTCTCGTCCACGCGAACCGCTTGCACGTTAAAGGGGGGGTGCCTGAGCATCGCGACTCAGGGCTCCTACTGGCTCTCCAGCCCTCACCCTCTGGCCTTGACCACGGCATCGCGACCTGGCATACTAGTGACGGTTGAGACTCGCTCGAGGGCCGGGACCCGAGGACGTAGAGCATAAAGGGGAGCAAAAGCGAGAGGGGATAGATACACGAGGACCTCGCCAAGAAACCTCGCGCCTGCCGATGCACGGACCCGGCGACACACCAGGGAGCGGCCCCTGATCCTCGAGATAAGTCATCGCCCGGAAGCGCCAGCTACCATGGTGCCATCCCCGCACCTAATGCTATCCCATGTTAGCGATGCCGCTCTCCTTTCTCACCGAACGACGGCTGCTTGGGCGCCAAAGGGGACCTTCTGAGCATCGCGATTCAGGGGCTCTTACCAGACTCCGGGTCGCTCACCTCCTAGCCTTGACCACGGCATCGCGACCTGGCATACCAGCGACGGCTGAAGCTGCCTTGGGACTGGGACCTGTCGGCACAGAGCACCAAGCCCTCGTGATGTTCGAAAGGGAGGACTGAGCTAAGATGGAATGAGCAACTCGCGCAATTCTACGACAAGGGTTATATATGCAAGACAGGATCACAGGCACCTTACAAACCACTACGGGACGCATTTTTGATTCCTCGCAGGGAACGGATCCTAAAGGGACACAAACTACGCGCGTCCCTGCAAAAGACGCCATCATCAACAGTGGGCCGTCAAGCGCCGACGCCAACCCCATCCATATCAGAGTCGGCGGCGGCCTGACGAGCCCGCCCTGCTCCAGGAGCGGCGCCAGCTCGGGGGCTCGTAGCTGTCGTCGCTCGTCTCCAGAGTCGCGAAGAGCTCGCCGGAGTCGCTGGAACCTCCGACGCCTCCACCGCCTGAGGAGCCTCCAAGGGAGTGGGTGGCGTGCCCAGTCCTCGTCACAGTAGGGCCCTAGCCACCTTCCCCGGGGCAGCACTCTAGCCGGCGCCCGCTCGCATCGAAGACCTTGAAGAGCATCACTGAAGCACCATCGTAGTCCAAGTGGATCGCGAAGACTCCCCTTGTCCTGCAAACCCGGGCGATCTCCCTCCAGCCCCGGGTCATGTAGACCTCGCCCGGGGTGACGACCGCGACCTCTGCCTCGGTCGCGCGGGTGCTGCAGCCGGCGTGCTGCAGCCAGAGCTCCAGGGGCTCCCCCAGCGGGATGATGGAGGTGAAGAAGGGAGGAAGGCGGATCCAAGACTGAAGAGGAATGGCGACGTGGAGCACGAACTCTTGGAAGGAGCCCTCGGTGTGGACCCCAGGGGGAACGACCCACACCTTAGTGACCCAACGGCGCCGACGGCGGCGCCGCCCGTGGCGGTCAGCATCAACTCCTTCGGGGCCCTTGATGTGGGCATACAATGGAAGCGGGAACCCCGGCGGCGCCCGCTCGCCCCAAGGCCTCGGCACCACCTGAAGGGCCCCTTCGTCCGGGCCACAGGGGATGAGCCGTTTCTTTGGCGGGAGAGGGTCTGGCCCCTCTCGGGGAGCCTTTCCATTCTCTGCCGTCGAGAACCGGCGGATCGGAGCCATTGCGGCAAGACGGAGCAAGGATCGGGACGAAGGAGAAGCAAGGAGGGGTGGACTGGAAGGGCGTGCGCCGTTCCGTACTTATGGCCGGCGAAGGCCAACCGCCGGCCTCCACGATCGCACGTAATCATGACCCGTTTTTGCATGCAGGACTTGTCCCATCCGTGCAGTTGCCGAGGCGTCGTGGGGAAGTGGAGGCGCCCATGTCCAGTCAACCGCCATGCGGCGCCCAAGGCCGCAGGCTGTTAGGGCCCGCGGCGCTTCGCTCTTGCCCTTCCGCCTCCCTACACGGCCAAGCCCGGGCGCGCCTTGGGCCCGGGGGCTACTGTCGGTGTTCTGGGAACGGGGGTCCCTAGACTTGCCTGCCTGCGGCCTGCGGCGTGGCTCAAAGGGGGGCCCAGAACGGCCCGTCTTCACCAACACAAACCCAAGACCCTCGCGAGGGGCCAAGCCTCGCGGGGCGGACGACGCGGAGCTTCCTCAGGCACGGCCTCGTCAGGCTAGCTCACGAGGAGGCGGAGATATCAAGGCGGGTTACCTCACGAGGTGCCCGTGACGCAAGCCATGACGACTCAGGGCGCTAGGCGGGTGCCAGCCCGCGCAGCGTCCTCCTTCCCTCTTTGGTGCAAAGGGGGCAAGCGCAGCCGCGGAGTACCGAGGCATCAGGCAAAGGTTGCCATTTCGGTGCAACGAGACCAAGACCAGGAGGACTACGAGACGGAGGTCACCGTGAGCCCAAGACAGCATCATCACCAGAGCTTTGCACAGGCGAAGAATGCTTTTGTCAGGATAGCCGATACTTGCTGTCCCCCTTCAAATTAGCCCGCCATTGTTGGCTCCCTTCCCGCTCAATATTTGGGGAGAGGACCAGGGCCTCTATAAATAGGACTAGCCACCCCCAGGGTAGGGAGGATCGAGAATCAGCCAACCCAGAAACAAGCTGGGGTCGAAATCAGGGTCGGTCAGTTGGAGGAAAGTAGAGAGAGAGAGAGAAAAAGGTGACTGAACTCCACCGAGCAATTCATCACCCCAGCCAAGAACAGACCCTCGCGAGGCTGTTCTCCCTTGTATTGTTCATCATCATCAGCCCAAGAGGCAATCCACCACATCACACACTGGAGTAGGGTATTACACCACAACGGTGGCCCGAACCAGTATAAACCCTGTGTCTCTTGTGTTGTTCTTTCCTTAGTTTAGATCCTAGCATGGCGGAGGGGTGCAGGTAGGTAGGGGCGAAATCTCCGTGCGCACCCCAGTGTTCGAACCTCAAGGGTCTGCCGAAACCCGAAATCCGACACTGACCTTTGGCTTCGAGACAGTCATGCTGGCTGGGAAGACAATGGGATGTGCTTCCTGCCTTGGTGCTTCGGGTTCGGCCACAGCTGGCTTCTTCTTCTTCTTTGCAGCCATCCTGGGATCGATGCCAGGACGACCAAGGGCCTTGCGCTTCTCAGCCTCATTGTAGGCTTGCACACACTTGTCAGCCAGGCTCTTCATGCGCTCACGAGAGCCTTGAGCTTCTTCACGCTTCATGAGAAAGGCTTCTTTGAGCTCATGCAGCATGATCTTGAAATTTTTGACCTCTTGCACGCTGAGCTTGGCCATGTGCTTCTTGAACTGAGCTTTCTCAAAGTCGATCTTTTGCTTCAGTTCAACGATGCGCTGAGCTAGAGCTAGCTCTGAGGCAATGGCGCCATGGAAGGAGACACTTAGGCCAATTGGAAGTTGCAGATCTTCAAAGCTGAGGTTGGGCATGTCAAACCACTCATCAATGAAGTTGTGGATGATTGCCACGTCAAAGAGAGGCAAATCATTGAAGATTTCTGCTTCTTCTTTGCTCTTGATCAGTTGCTCAAGAGCGTCATCTGCAAGATCTTCATCACTGGACAGATCAATGGCGTCGTTGTGCAGAATAGCAGCAGCAGTCAGTTCTTGGCTGGTGTATTGCAGAGGCATCTTGACTCTCGAGGGCTTGGAGATGCGTGACAAATCTTCAGACTGCACACTGTCTTCAGGAGGTGCAGTAGCCAGTGGCTTCGCTCGTCAGATTTTTGGTGTTGAGGCAGGCTTTGAAGCTTTAGGCTGCTTCAGTTTCTTTGGTTTCGGCGGTGCAGGCGCTTCATCAGATTCAGCGTCATCTGCAGGCTCATCCACGGTTGTCCCTTGAACCATGATATGAGTGATGAGACCTTCCAGGTTGTAGAAGGGCCCAACAAGATTGGGTTCAGCTTCGCGGGTGCCATTGGCATGGGGAGCAGAGGGACCAGGGTTGAAGTCTAGTCCCAATGACTTCTTGTTCTGCTTCGCCGAATTTTGGGCAAACTGGAAGTTGCGCTTGAACAGATTGTCGTCACGACACCATAGCAATGACGATGGGCCAGCATCCACAGGATGTGGTCCACGGACCATGCAGGGATAGAAGCCTTGTTCAATGGCTTCATCTCTGGACCTGGGTTGAAGATTTTGGTATAGGATGTCTCACCATGGTCGCTTGATGGCATTCTTCTCAGCATATTCCTTAGTCACAAACCGGTACTTGAACCATTGTTCTGCCCAATATCTTCGAATCTATTGGATTCGGGTCTTGCGCTGATTGTAATCCTCTTCTGGATCTGTCTTGTACAGCTCTGAGAGGTCATCGGGCAGATCTCTTGATGTTTCACCTCGACGCTTTCTGCCACCCTTCCTTACTGATTTCTCTGCAAGCATGAACTTTAAACTAAATGGCTTCAACATGTTCAATGGCTTCAAAGGCTTTCGCTTGCTGGACAAACAGGAACTGACTTCGGGAGAATTTATATGATGCTGTAAGAATTCTGCAAATGAATGCAGACTATGAGAACCAAGGGATTCTCCCACGGACATGTACCTGTGACAGCATTAAGGTGCGAGGGAAGGGGAAGAGGTCATATGCATTCTCAGAAGATTTTGAAGATAAATCAGTTTAGAAGACATTGACCTCATCGTGCGAAGACATTCACTCATAGATAAGGAGTTGGTTCCAGATTTGTACGAATCCACAGATTAGTACAAGTGAGGAATCTAACTACTTTGTGAAGCATAAGTGAACATACTAGGCATATTATGAGATGCAGTATGAAATAGATCCAACTTGTGTGAATATAAACTTCTTGTGGCAGAAAGTGATGAATCTATAGGATGAAAGGGGCCGTAAAAAGGAACTTTTATTTACCACACGAAGAAATGCTAGACGGAGTGGAAGAGGAGGCCGAGCAGTTCGATCGTCTGTGCCCTAACTTGGCGACGGAGGACACCTACGGCGACGGTGGAGAAGACGATGTCCGCGGCCGGCGTGAAGACGGCGTCGGAGAGGTCGCGGCAGCTAAGCGCTTCGTCGCCGGCATCGTCGAGGGCTAGCGGTGGCGCTAGAGTTTGTGCGAGAGTGGAAGAAAGGATAATGACTGTGGTGAGGCGTGTATTTATAGGGACAGGAATGACACAGTGTTATTACACAGGTGCCCCTGGCGATTCACATCTGAAGGACACGTGGCCATCATGCAACATATCGGAGGTTGTTCCACGTTCCCACACACGCCTGGATTGTCGGGTGGTCATTCCCACTTCTCCGGGTTTCAGGTGAAGGAATTAGCATTGAAAGCGGACTTAATGTTTGTCTCTGTATCTTCTGCTGACAAGGACGCAGAGAAGACATTCGACAGTTTCAAGAGAATGCATATGATTTGGAGAGATAGAGTTTGAGATATAAAGCATCGAGAGGTTAGGGTCCGATCACATTCACTTAGTTCAAAAGATTCAACAAGAAGACATAGCTATAAGTGAATGCCGTAGAGGACAGAACACTAGTATATGTATATATATGTGAGAAAGACAATCAAACCAACATAGTGAAGATAATCATGAAGACAAGTTGAGAATGAAGACGAACAAAATGTGAAGACATAGCAAATGTAACGCCATGGGTAAAACACTTCAAACAGAAGAATTTGGTGGTGGCGTTACCCACCGTATAGGAAGTATTAGACCCAGACACGGCGCACAATTATCGTGGCGCTCTGAAGTCAAATTCCACATTAATGTATTCACACTTAGAATGTATGTCTTCATTGATTGAAGATACACTTTACTTCATGTGTTGCACATCTAAGTCATCAATATGCATAAGTGTTAGGATGTGTGCCTGATCACAGGACATTTGAGGATTCCAAGATATTTAGCTCACACCGTAACTTGCAAAACCTCTTCTCATCCAAGGGCTTGGTGAAGATATCTGGCAATTGCTCTTCAGTGTTGACGTGTATGATATCAATATCTTCCTTCACAACATGATCTCTGAGAAAGGATGACGAATTTCAATGTGCTTTGTCTTCGAGTGCTGAACTGGGTTGTTGGCAAGCTTGATGGCGCTTTCGTTGCCGCAGTAGAGTGGCACTTGCTTCAGATGAATGCCATAGTCTTTGAGTGTTTGCTTCATCCATAGAAGCTGAGCACAGCAAGATCCAGCAACAATGTATTCAGATTCAGCAGTGGAGAGAGATACACAGTTCTGCTTCTTTGAAGACCAACATACAAGTGATCGTCCCAGAAAATGACATGTGCCTGATGTAGACTTGCGATCCACCTTGTCACCAGCATAATCAGCATCCGAGAATCCAACCAGATCAAACTCTGAGCCCTTGGGATACCATAATCCTAATGTTGGGGAGTGAGCCAAATATCAAAGAATTCGCTTCACAGCTAAGTGATGCAATTCCTTTGGTGCTGCTTGGAGTCGAGCACACATGCAAACACTAAGCATAATATCTGGCCTAGATGCACATAGATAAAGTAAAGACCCAATCATGGAGCGGTATACCTTTTGATCGAACTCTTTACCATTGTCGTCGGGACCCGGATGATGTTTGGCTGGCATTGGAGTTGTGAAGCCTTTGCAGTCTTGCATCCCAAATTTCTTCAGGCAATCTTTGAGGTACTTCTCTTGAGATATGAAGATGCTGTTGCATTGCTGACGTAATTGAAGACCAAGGAAGAACTTCAGCTCACCCATCATGGACATCTGATATTGCTCTTGCATCATATATCCAAACTCTTCACTTTATTTCTGATTGGTGCAGCCGAAGATAATGTCATCCACATATATTTAGCACACAAACATTTCACCATCATATGTCTTCGTGAAGAGAGTGGGGTCGAGGGAACCAGATTTGAAGCCTTTGCTCTTCAGGAAGTCTTTGAGTGTGTCATACCAAGCCCGAGGGGCTTGTTTGAGGCCATACAATGCCTTGTTGAGCTTGTACACCATGTCAGGATGTTTTGGATCTTCAAAGCCAGGCGGTTGTGCAACATACACTTCTTCTTCAATCTTGCCATTGAGAAAAGCGCTCTTCACATCCATTTGATATAGAAGTATGTTATGATGATTTGCATAGGCCAGTAGTATGCATATGGCTTCAAGTCTAGCCACAGGAGCAAATGTTTCATCGAAGTCAATCCCTTCAACTTGAGTGTATCCTTGAGCAACGAGACGAGCTTTGTTTCTGACAACTTGACCATGCTCATCTTGCTTGTTGCGATATATCCATTTGGTGCCTATTATATTGTGCTTGCGAGGATCAGGACGCTTAACCAGTTCCCATACATTATTCAGCTCAAACTGTTGAAGCTCTTCTTGCATGGCTTGAATCCATTCAGGTTCCATGAAGGCTTCTTGAACTTTCTTGGGTTCAGATATTGAGACGAATGCGAAGTGCCCACAGAAATTTGCTAGCTGTGTTGCCCTTGAACGAATGAGTGGACCTGGTGCATTGATGCTATCAATTATTCTGTCAATCTGTACTTCATTTGCAACACGAGGATGTACAGGACGAAGATTTTGCTCTTGCTGATCATTGTCATCGTTAGAGGGATTGTCTTCAGGCTGAGCATTGTCTTCAGGTTGATCAGGTGCGGAGATGATAAGTTCCTCTTCAGGTTGAGCTTCAGATGGTATGATTTCTCCAGTTCCCATAAGTTTGATTGATTCACTGGATGGAACTTCATCTAGCACATTTGGCAGGTGCTCTCTTTGTGAGCCGTTCGTCTCATCAAACCGCACATCCACTGTTTCAACCACTTTATAGTGAAAAAAGGTTGAAGACTCTATAGGAGTGCGAATCCTTTCCATATCCAAGCATAAAACCCTCATGTGCTTTTGGTGCCAAATACTCTGAAGTAACTGACATTTGGCTTCTTGCTAGTAAGGAGCTCATAGGATGTCTTGTTCAGAAGCTTGTGAAGATAAACACGGTTGATGATATGGCATGTAGTGTCAATGGCATCAGGCCAGAATTTTCTTGGAGTCTTGTATTCATCAAGCATCATCCGAGCCATCTCAATAAGTGTTCTGTTCTTGCGTTCGACAACGCCATTCTGCGGTGGCGTGTACGGAGCTGAGAATTCATGTGTGATGCCTAAGGTATCAAGATATGTATCTAGGCCAGTGTTCTTGAATTCAGTGCCATTGTCACTTCTGATGTGCTTTATCTTGGCGCCATAGTTGTTCATTGCTCGACTGGCGAAGCGTCTGAAGACATCCTGCACTTCAGTCTTGTAGAGGATTATATGCACCCAAGTATATATTGAATAATCATCAACAATGAAAAAACCATAGAGACAAGCAGTAGTAGTAAGAGTTGAGTAATGAGTGGGACCGAAAAGATCCATGTGGAGCAGTTCGAAGGGTTGAGTCGTTGTCATGATTGTCTTCGAGGGATGCTTGGCCCTCGTCATCTTTCCTGCTTCACAGGCACTGCATAAGTGATCCTTCTTGAACTTGATGCCCTCGATGCCTATGACATGCTTCTTCCTTGCAAGGGTGTGGAGGTTCCTCATGACAGCATGCCCTAGCCTTCGATGCCAGAGCTAGCATTCAGAAGCTTTTGCTAGAAGACATACTGCAAGTTGTGGTCCTGCTGAGAAATCTACCATGTACAAATCATCTTTCCGGATACCCTTCAAACACTAAGACTTGTCAGATTCCATTAGTACAAGGCAACGATATTTTCCAAACATCACAATCATGTTTAAATCGCAAAGCATTGAGACAGACATTAAGTTGAAACCAAGGGATTTAACAAGCATGACTTTATCCATGTGTTGATCCTTTGAGATTGCAGCTCTACCTAGACCCAATACCTTGCTTTTACCAGTGTCAGCAAATGTGATGTGACTTTTGTCAGATGGACGTAAAGTTGAGTCCATGAGAAGGCTTCGCTTGCCAGTCATGTGATTTGTACACCCACTATCAATAATCCATTCTGAAGCAGCTGGTGTCGTACCCTACAGTGCAGTTAGGGGGATAGGCTTCACGAAGAGAATTGTCAAGCAAAAACATTTGACGAACCAGTGGATTATTAAGGCTTAGATCGAGATTAGGACTGATAGGGCAAGTAGAAAGCGATTCAGGAACAAAGTACATAATAAGACCATTTGGGCATTTGATCTTGCGCCCTACAAGATGTTTAAGGTCCCCAGCAATAGTGTCAGACGATTTTGGTTTTCGGCTGGAGACCTTTCCCTGCAAAAGAGAGTTAAGCTTTCTTAGCCACCCACATCTTCAAGGGTGGCTTCGAAGCAATGAGTCTAAGTGCAGCATCTGAGAACTTTGGCTTTGGAGCCCTAGCAAAAAGTCTTGCAGGTGGACAATAGTACTCATAAGAATAAACAGAATAGTTCTTGGTCTTATGAAGATGGCGGTTTGATGAAATGCGCTCATATTCACAGGCCTGAGTATGGTTTCCCTGCAAAACATTTGCGTTAGTGCGACAGGTGAGTCCTCTGTCTGTATGAAGCCTTTGGATCGTATGAAGCCTGTGGTCTGGGGTTTGTCTTCTTCACCTGTGGTGTCATGATGACATTCACAGGAAGATTCTCCAAACACCTTTTCGGCACCCAGATCTTCTTCATAGGCGGTCCATTCCTGCAGTTAGTACCAATATACCTGGCAAACACTTCACCATTCTGATTCTTAAACATTTTATAGTTTGCATCAAAGGATTCATCAATAACAATGGGATTAGCACAAGTGAAGCCAGATAGGGTGGATGGATCCGCTGAAGGTTCCTTTGCAGCAACCCATGTGGTTTTGGGGTACTGCTCAGGTTTCCAGTAAGAGCCATCAACATTCATTTTCCTTTCGAACCCAACACCCTCTTTCCTAGGGTTTCGGTTCAGGATCTGCCTTTTGAGGACATCACATAGTGTATGATGCCCTTTGAGACTTTTGTACATCCCTGTTTCAAGAAGTGTCTTCAACCTAGCATTCTCATCAGCAATAACAGTGGTATCCTCAGCAGAGGGGTTAGTTACCACATCAACATTTGAAGATATTGCAACAGTAGCAGAAGTAGAACATTTAGCAACAGAAGTAGAGTTATCACACTCAAGGCATTTAAGACATGGTGGTTCAAATCCTTACTGAGCGGGACTGATCTGTTCAACGCGAGGTGACTTGTTTTCCGTTTGAAGATCTTCATGAGTCATTCTCAATTTCTCGAGTTCTTGCTTCCTTTGAAGATAATCATAGGAAAGCTTTTCGTGAGTTGTTGAGAGCGCTTCATGACGACTTTCAAGTTCCTCATACTTAACTTGAAGATTTTTTATGTCTTCAATTAAGGACTGAGATCGAGTCATTTCAGCGTCCAACAGGTCATCGCTTTTGTCTAACAGTTTTTGAATATGTTCCATAGCTTTCTGTTGTTTAGTGACAAGGGAAGTAAGTTTTGCATAGCTGGGTCCAAATTCATCATCACTGGATTCAGATAGATAGCATTCAATTACCTTAGCATCATTTGCCATAAGGCATGATGCAGAAGATGATGATTCTGGTTCGAATGTCATCGCTTTGAGAGACTCCTTAAAGTCCTCGAACCAAGGATCATGACGAGTTCGATGACCTTCATAGACCTCAGAGAGACGGTCCCAGATGAGCTTCGCATGATCGAGATGCATGATATTCCTAAACTGGTTTTGAGATAGACAGGAGAGATGACGTCCTTCGCCGTGAGGTTGAGAAGAGTGTACTTGCGAATGTCATCAGCTTCTGCCATCTTGCACAGATCGGTCAGACCAATCTCAGTGATGGTCCACAGCTCCCTTTTTGTCGCCATGAGGCGCTTCTTCATCATGGCCTTCCACTTGGGATACTCGTGACCGTCAAAGATGGGGCATGACACAGTCTTCATACCTTTGGTCGACATAACTAAAACTCCAGGCGGTTAAACCAAAATCACACAGAACAAGGGAGTACCTTGCTCTGATACCAATTGAAAGTGTGTTATATCGACTAGAGGGGGGTGAATAGGCGATTTTTATGAAAGTCTTCAATACATGGAAGTTTCGAAGACAAATGATAGAAATGAACCTATTACCATGCAGCGGAAGGTAGACTACACTAGGCAGACCATAGTCAAGTGTTCAATGAAGTGAAACTACAATGACTAATAGTAGCTAGGCAGTAAGGATCAGGTACACAGTGAAGACAAATAGATAATGCAAATAGGCACTGACTTCACAAGAGCCAACTGTAAATAAAGAAATGGGAAGGATAGAACCAGTGTGCGTGATGAAGACAAAGGTTTGGTAGACTAGTTCCAACTGCGGTGACAGTTGTACGTCTGGTTAGGGCGGATAGGTATTTAAACCTGAGGACACTCAGTCCCGGACACTTAGTCCTGAACATGCAGCTCAGGACACTTAGTCCTCACCGTATTCCCCTTGAGCTAAGGTCACACAGACCTCGCCCAATCACTCTGGTAAGTCTTCAAGGTAGACTTCCAAAACTTCACAGACTTCGTTCACCGGCGATCCACAATGACTCTTGGATGCTCAGAACGCGACGCCTAACCGACTGGAGGATTCACAGTCCTCAAGTGTAATAAGTCTTCAGATCACACAGACAGGAAGACTTAAGTGATGCCTAACACTCTTTGGCTCTGGGTGTTTAGGGCTTTATCCTCTCAAGGAATTCTCTCTCAAAGGCTTCGAGGTGGGTTGCTCTCAAACGACAAAAGCCATGCTTTAACTCTGAGCAGCCAACCGTTTATGGTTGTAGGGGTGGGCTATTTATAGCCACTAGGCAACCCGACCTGATTTGTCCGAAATGACCCTGGGTCACTAAGGAACTAACACGTGTTCCAATGGTCAGATTTCAAACACACACGACAACTTTACTTGGGCTACAAGCAAAGCTGACTTATCCAACTCTGGACAAGATTTGCTCTCATAGTCTTCACTCGAAGACATAGGATTTTTGGTTAAGCATCACTTCAGTCATTCTGACTGGTTCTCTTGGACCCCACTTAATAGTACGGTGGTTCCTATGACTCAACAAAGAAAAACACAGAACGACGAAACTGCTAAGTCCTCGCGCTCCATAGTATTCACATGATGTCTTCTCTTGTCATAGTCTTCAATGTGAATGTCTTCACATACCACCTTTGACTTCAATGTCTTCATACATTTTTAGGGGTCATCTCTGGTAGGAAAACCGAATCAATGAGGGACTTCTACCTGTGTTATCCTGCAATTCTCACAAACACATTAGTCCCTCAACTAGGTTTGTCGTCAATACTCCAAAACCAACTAGGGGTGGCACTAGATGCACTTACACCCTCGCATCCTTCAAACATAGCGTCCGAGACGAGTGGCTCGCCTGACACCTCGGCCAAGAAAAGCCAAAGTCCATGGCAACCCTCACTACACTTATGACCCATTTTTTACGCGGGAGAAGACAGCTGGCTCGCTCGTAGAAGCAATAGCACTAGCGACCCTGGTACCTCTGAAACCAGGGACTGCAATGGCAAGCCACGATGCGAGAAGCATAAGTGACGAAACAACAATGAAGGAACACAAGACACGGCGGTTAACACCGGATTCAGTGGCTCCAAACGCGGTCAATGGAAAAAGCCAAGCAAGGCAAACAGAGATGGCCCATCTAGTCTAGATAGAATACTTGATCGGCCTTGCCAGATTCATGGTACCCTTGATAAATCTGCCAATCATACCAATAGAAATTGTTGGGTCTTCAAACACGTCGGCAAGCTTAACGCCGAACAGAAGGGAAAGGGGTCGCCAAGTGACGACGATGACCAAGAGCCTTGTCAGCCAAACATAGGGGGACAGAAGAAATTTCCCCCCGAGGTAAAAACAGTGAATATGATATATGTCACACATATCCCTAGGAGGGAGCGCAAACGCACACTACGGGACGTCTACGCCATGGAGCCAGTCACCCCCAAATTTAACCCATGGTCAGCTTGTCTGATCACCTTCGATCGAAAGGACCACCCAACCAGTATCCGTCATGGAGGTTCGACAGCTTTGGTCCTTAATCCAATCATCGGCGGATTCCATCTTATGCGAGTCCTCATGGATGGCGGCAGCAGTCTCAATCTACTTTATCAAGAGATTGTCCGCAAAATGGGCATTGATCCGTCAAGAATCGAACCGACTAGAACTACCTTCAAAGGAGTAATACCTGGCAAAGAGGCCCGCTGTACGGGCTCAATCACGTTGGAAGTAGTCTTTGGCTCGCCGGACAACTTCCAAAGCGAAGACTTGATTTTCAACATCGTCCCCTTGTGCAGCAGCTATCACGCACTGCTCGGACGAACTGCTTTTGCCAGCTTCAATACGGTCCCGCATTACGCCTATTTAAAGCTCAAGATGCCCGGTCCATGTGGCATCATTACAATGGAAACATGGAGCACTCCCTCCGTACTGAGGAGCATACAACGGCCATTGCGGCCGAAGTACAAAGCGGCCCTATCAAGCCGCACAGCCCCTTGGCTATTAGGCCATCGGACTTCTCCACGCAGGACTGGATTAGCAGCCTAGCCTCCGTCGACCGCCACGTACATCAGCGGAATTCGTACCGTGCATGCAGAATTATGCACTCAAAATAATTTGGGCATCAGTGGAGGCAATATATGGATATGCCTATACAAAGGTTTGACCTTACACGGCCTTGCCCTTTCTTTAATCATTTTTTCCTTTTAAACACAGGTGAATCAAAACCTACTCATTCTTTGGACCCACGAGGACTCTTTCCGAGCTCGGTTCCGTATACATGGCCGAAGACCATTCTTTTAAAGAAATCTTTCTTATTTGGGCGAAAAGCGGCGCAGACGTGTGGCAGGAAGACTACAACTTCGCCCAGGAACCTCTATAGAGCTTTTCCCTTAGCCCTAGACCCCTGGCATGTAAAATGGCCTTGGTGATTATGGTACCTTCTGTAAGATTACGTTTTGACGTATCAATTAGATATTAGTAAACCAAAATTCTTATTTGGTATCATTTTTGATTCCACCAGTTAAGTGGTCCCACGTACACACCTCAGCACAAAATTGCCAGGGGCTCTATAAGGCAACATATGTGTTGCCAAAAAAAAGTCCGAACAACTTTACAACACAATTCGGCGTCCCGAGCTCAGCATTATATGCATCGGCTCCGAATCATGTCTTTGGTCAATAGTTGTGTTGCCCGGCTCTTGTGCTTGCAACCTTACGTTTCGTCTGATCGGTTAGGGTAGTAAAGGGAGAACTACTGTGATTGTGTTTTTGGTTCGTCCGGTTAAGCACCTCAGTAGAGAAAGCCGAAAACTGACTGTCATGATGCGGCGAGAGCTGGTCAGCCACTCGGTGATTCAGTACAATCCTTAGCGATTTTTCCGTATTACACGAAGGAACGTTTCCCGGTAACATAGGTAACGCATCCGCATCAGGGTAGCCGCGTACATACTAGGGGCTACCTAATAGACCCATTGTCAAACTCCTATAGCTAAGTGAGAGCAATAAAACCGAATAGTCTGATTGCCTGGTTCGCTGCACTAACACCTCCTTCAAGGACCAAGACGTTGGGTTAAGTGTAGTTATGTGCAATTCTGAACACCCCAGTAGCATCTACACAGGGGCTGAAGCCGACGACTGGGAACTCTCAGATACAATAAAACGGCCGCATAGGAGGATAAAAAATTTCATCAAGGAATGAATATATTACAAAACACTTCGTTTATAATACAAATCCCCGGACAGTTCGGACTCTTTTATTCGAACACTGTGTCCTTATAACACTGGCCCTCTATAAGTCGAGCAACTTTTAGCACGTCCTCAAAATAGCGTTCCGGTGTGCGGTGGGCCTTGCTTTCGGTAGGACCCTCGACCGCCACCTTTTCAGCATTCATTTTCACCCAGTGCATCTTGACACGGGCGAAATCCATACGCGCTCCTTCTATATAGGACCATGATACGTCTCCAATGTATCTATAATTTTTGATTGTACCATGCTATTATATTATATGTTTTGGATGTTAATGGGCTTCTTTATACACTTTTATATTATTTTTGGGACTAACCTACTAACCCAAGGCCCAGTGCAAATTGCTGTTTTTTTGCCTATTTCAGTGTTTCATAGAAAAGGAATATCAAACGGAATCCAAACGGAATGAAACCTTCGGGAGAGTTATTTTTGGAACAAACATGATCTAGGGGACTTGGAGTAGACGTCAAGAAAGAAGCCAGGCGGCCATGAGGCAGGAGGGCGCGCCTGCCCCCCTGGGCACACCCCCACCCTCGTGGGCCCCTCGCAGCTTTACCGACCTACTTCTTCCTCCTATATATATCCATATACCCCGAAAACATCCAGGAGCACCACGAAACCCTATTTCCACCGCCACAACCTTTTGTACCCAAGAGATCCCATCTTGGGGCCTTTTCCGGAGCTCCGCCGGAGGGGGAATCGATCACGGAGGGCTTCTACATCAACACCATAGCCTCTACGATGATGTGAGTAGTTTACCACAGACCTTCGGGTCCATAATTATTAGCTAGATGGCTTATTCTCTCTCTTTGGATCTCAATACAATGTTCTCCTTGATCTTCTTGGAGATCTATTTGTTGTAACTCTTTTTGCGGTGTGTTTGTCGAGATCCGATGAATTGTGGGTTTATGATCAAGTTTATCTATGAAGAATATTTGATTGTTCTCTGTAATCTTTTATGTATGATTGGTTATCTTTGCAAGTATCTTCTATAACATCCCAAATTTTCAATTTGGAATGTTATACACTAGATCATCATTGCATATCATATTTATTGCATTTTGGTAGATCCTAGAAATTTTACGCAACTCAAGGACCCTCGGAGAGAGTTGGGGATTTCGTTATTTTCATATTTGAGTTGTCTCAAATTTTGAAAATAGGATCATTTGATTTTATTTATTTTATCTTCAATTATTTCTATTACAAAAATATGAGAGAGGGAATAAAATGATTTTCCCAAAATAAGGAAATATTGAGGATTTAATAAAAAATCAATTAAGATTTTATTTTGGTTTTATTGGATATTTTATTTGAATTTAGGAAAAATGCGCGTTTTTCAAAATTGCATTTAGGCCCCAAATAAATGTTCATCCTGTGCGGCTTGATTTTAGAAGCCGGGGAAAATTTAGTTTGGGATTTTTGGAGTCCGTTTAGTATTTCTTTTGTTTTTTACCGAGCGTAATTATTTAAAAAAAAGTCCGAACCGACCTTGGGCCACTAACCGGCCAGGACTCCTCCTGGCCGAGCCTTTTTATAGCGCCCCGAGGACCCGGCCGAAGCCCAAGCCGCCCCACCCGAAAAACCTAACCCTAGCCGGCCACCGCCGCCGCGCCACCGCTCCACCGCCGCCGCCGCCGTTTGCCGGAGTCGCCGGAGGTAGTTTTTTTTCACCTACGGTTTTTCTCGAAAAACCGTTCGGTTTTCCAACGGTTTTGCTCGTTTTTTAATTTCGGTTTTTTTAATAGATCGGTTTTTCTGGTTTATTTAAATAGCGAGCGTTCGCTCATTCGTTCGTTTTAACGAACGTTCGTCGTTTTTCTTTTTCTCGGATTAAATCCGCGATTTTTCTGATCGCGATTTCTGATTCGATTTTCGTTTTAGTCTAACTTTTCGCTCGTTTATCGAAATCAGGCGATTCAAGCGCCTGGAGTTTCGTCTCGAAACCCTCTTTCCGTTTAACCAACTCAAACAAGTTTTTGCCACTGTAAAAATTGCCCTAGATCCAGAATAGTAAATGAAGCCTGTTTCTTTTGCCGTTTGTCTTTCGTTGCTTCGTTCGGTTTGATCCTTTTTGCCAATCAGAGTTCTTAAGTTGAACTTTCTGGTTAGATCTCTTATTTGAGTTTTACCTGTGCATTAGTTGAGTACTTATTGTATGCCTGTTTGTTTGCGATAGAGTACCCGGAGTGCGCCGCTTGCTACTTCGAATCGCTAGGTTTCCCAGATCATCAGCAAGGCAAGTAACACTTTGATCATGCTTTCCAACTACCCAGTTTTATTGCATTAGATCAATCCTCACACATTGCATGATTAGGATCTAATTAAACTGTGAGTTTGGGAAGTAGATGAGGTAGAACCTATTACCTGTTATTATCAAACCTTTGGGAGTTACTTCTACATTTGCTTATTATGCCATGCTATGCTAGTAGACGTGGATTGGGCGAGTGTATCCATGACAGATGTGAGATTGTTAATTAATGGTTTATTTAAGGTGGCAACTTAAACACACATCTGGGTGGATTGAGGCACCTGGGTATTCCAGCGATTGCCTGTTTTTCTTTTGGACCGCCACCCAAGCTCAAAGGGATCATGAGATTATTCATGCTAGAAACTTCTGTGTGCAGCCACAAGCTACTATGGGCTCTAGCATAGTTGATTAAGTTGTGCGAACTCTTACAGTGGTAGACTAGCAGATGTAGGGGAAAGTAGGTGTAACGGTCTATCCGATCGTAAGGTGCTAGCGCTTTTGAAAGACTATGTCTCGGTCATCCGTGTCTCAAACACCATGTAGTGCGAGAAACCAAACGGAGGCGATCGAGTCTTGTGGGAAAAAGTGTGCAAACCTCTGCAGAGTGTATAAACTAATCATGATTAGCCGTGTCCCCGGTTATGGACATCTTGAGTATCTAGTACCTGGATTATCATGTGAATCTCAACATGTTACTCTAAAATTTAATTTTGTTGGGTTTTGTTTAATGATGATGCTTAATTGGGATTGAGAATGCTGTCAACCATTCTCAAGGTGTAACAACTACCATGATAGTTAAATAAAATTTATTCCTTTGCAGTAGGGAAAAAATGGCTTTACGCAAAACTATAACCATAGAGCTTTCCACCAGCCAAATATGCATATAGAATAGCCTGTTTCATTACATTACTCTCTATGTGTTACTTTGCCAACATATTCCATGTGCTGACCCGTTTCGGGCTGCAATGTTAATGTTGCAGACTTTTCAGACGACGATTAAGGAGTTTTTAGGTCGTTGTTCTATACTCAGTGATGCCGTTGGAGTTGATGGACTCACTTATCTTCCAAGCCTTCCGCTGTTATCGTTATTAGATGGCCTTAAGCCATATTTATTGTAATAAGTTCTCTTTCGAGACACTCGATGTAATAAGTGTGTGATTGCTACTCTGTTATAAATCCTTCAAGTACTGTGTGGTGTCAGCATTACTGATCCAGGGATGACACCTGAGCACAGAGATTGGACCGTTTGTGGTCTGGTCGCTACATCTTCGAATTATCAGTTTGGTTTGGCCTACTAGATTGATCTTTCTTGCAATGGGAGAAGTGCTTAGCTTTGGGTTCAATCTTGCGGTGTCCTTTCCCAGTGACAGCAGGGGCAGCAAGGCCCGTATTCTATTGTTGCCATCAAGGATAAAAAGATGGGGTTTATATCATATTGCTTGAGTTTATCCCTCTACATCATGTCATCTTGCCTAATGCGTTACTCTGTTATTATGAACTTAATACTCTAGATGCATGATGGATAGCGGTCGATGTGTGGAGTAATAGTAGTAGATGCAGAATCGTTTCGGTCTACTTGTCGCGGACGTGATGCCTATATACATGATCATGCCTATATATTCTCATAATTATGCACTTTTCTATCAATTGCTCGACAGTAATTTGTTCACCCACCGTAATACTTATGCTATCTTGAGAGAAGCCACTAGTGAAACCTATGGCCCCCGGGTCTATCTTTTATCATATAAGTTTCCAATCTATTTTATTTTGCAATCTTTACTTTCAATCTATATCATAAAAATACCAAAAATATTTATCTTATTATTATTATCTCTATCATATATCACTCTCGTAAGTGACCGTGAAGGGATTGACAACCCCTTTATCGCGTTGGTTGCGGGGATCTTATTTGTTTGTGTAGGTACGAGGGACTTGCGTGTAGTCTCCTACTGGATTGATACCTTGGTTATCAAAACCGAGGGAAATACTTACGCTACTTTGCTGCATCACCCTTTCCTCTTCAAGGGAAAACCAACACAGTGCTCAAGAGGTAGCAGACCACCTCTTGACGGCATCAATCTGGGGCAGCGCATCAATAAGGCGCTGCACAAGGCCGAAGTAGCTGGCCAAAATGGCTCGGTGGGCCATAACCGGACTATGATGTCCTTCATGACTGCACTGGACATCTTATGCAGCTCCTCCCATTGGGCCATCTGGTCATTTAGCATAAGTGGGCGCTCCTGCCCCACAAACTGTGACTAGAAGAGCTTCTCCGTCACATACCCCTCCTGGGTATGGAAGAAGTCGGCAGCGTCCGCAGCGCTCTTCGGTCAATCCGCATACACGTCTAGAGAACTCCACGGTCGATTAAGCAAGGCATACTTCGGTTCCCCAAATTTAGCCTGTAAAAGAAAAGGCTTACCAGCCGCTATCTGACCGGCTTGACGGATTTCCTTGTGCGCTGCATGGGATTCAGACTGTGCCTCTGAAGCATCTTGGAGGGCCTTGACGAGTTCAATCCCCTTTGCCTTATTTTCTGTTCCCCAAAACGGCTCCGAGCGGCCTGTTCGGCCGTCAAGTCCGCATCCGCCTTATCAGCGGTTGCCTTGCTTGCCCTGGCATGCTCCTTGGCTTGAGAAATCTCTCTTCTGAGGGTTTCCACTGCGGTGGCACCATCTGTACATACACGCACATTGTAGCTCTTGAATTTCCACAAAAAACACGGACATAAAAAGGCATACAGTAAGATGTATCTCCTACCTTGCGCCTGGTCAAGCCGCGTGTTAACAAGGACTAGGTCCTCCTCGGCTCGCTCAAGTTTCCGCTTGAGTTCGGAAACTTCTGCAGATTGGGCAGTCGCTGCTAATAGCGAAGCCTGTTTTAATCCAAATAAAACAGTGTGTTACCACCTAATACTTGATTATTAATCCTCTGCTCGCTTTTCTTTCAAAAACCAAACAGAGTCTCAAGGGATACTATCTGTGTATAGGCATGCAGTTCACAAAAATGACCAAAAGACATTACATTGTGTACTAATAGGCTGGAGAAGGCTTCGTTCAGCCCGCTCTCGGCGGACTGAATCTTCTCAGACATCGCACCCATCAGGATGCGGTGCTCGTCTAGGACGGATGCACTTCGAAGAGCGTCTGTTGTGGTATTCGACACCTCCGGAGCAGAGGTCGCCGCTCCCTTTTCTCCTGCAGGGGGTTGTTCACTAGACTTCAGGGTCGTATTGGTCTTCGGAGCGGTATGCGGCTGGGGGTCGGATCGACTGCGGCCCCCGTTACCGGTCTTCATGAGGCCCGTACCTCCCAGTCCTCCAGCGGCCGAGGTATCACCTTATGGCGCCGTTAAATCCCCCCCCCATGTCTCTTCAAGGGTCGGGGAGGGCCTATGCGATGACACCTCGGCGTCGTCCCCCTTCGGCGGCAGGGAGGCTAATGGAGGCGACTCACTCTCCATCATCTCCGACGGTAGGTCCCCCGAGGATGAGGATAGTTGGGGGAGACTGCATGCTGGACTAGAAAACATAGAACCTAGAGTTATCTTCACAGTTCATAAAGAATTGGACAATATGTGAGACATTCCGAGCTGCTTACGAGTCGGCTTTGGGCCTAATCTGGCGACGATGCATCGGGATGGCCTCGGCATCTGACTCTGAGTCATCGGGGAGGGTAATTTTGTCCCTCTTGGACTCTTCGACTTCCAGGTCATCGTAGGCTGCCCTCTTTTTGCCCTTGTGGGGAGGATCTTCTTCTTCTTCCTCCTCCTCCTCGTCATCATCACCTTCGTGAGAGGACCGGGCACCAGTGTCTCCGGACACTGCTTCTGAAGTGCCCTCCTCTCTTTTCTTCTTCTTGTCCTTCTTTGCCGGCGCCTGGTGTGGCGTCGGGACCAGCATCCTCATTAAAAGGGGATTGGCCGCATCATTGGGGAGCGGAACCAGACACCGGATCTGCTCCGCCTTCTTGATCCAGACGTGTTGGGAGAGGGATTACTTAGCACCTCGGGTTAACAAAGCATGCTGGTGCTCGGAGTTTTTAGAATTTACCTCGGAGGATGGATGGTTGAAGTCGAGGCCCGTGTCGTTTGAGGACCCTGGCCACGATTTCTGCTTCTTAAAAAGAAATTTCCAGATCCCCTTATGCATTGTGCCGTAGAATCGTTGTAGGGTCCACGGTCCTTCCGGATTGAACTCCCACATCTTGAGGGGCCAGCTCTGGTAGGGAAGTGCTCGGCGGATCAACATCACTTGGATTACGTCGGCAAGGGTAACGTCCTTCATTATCATACTCTTACAACATTTTTGCAGCCGCAGCACCTTAGGGACCGACCCCCAGTCCGGACCCTTGTCGGTCCAGGATGTAAGCCTCAGCGGGGGTCCGGATCTGAAGGCTGGCGCAGCTGCCCACTTGGAGCCGCGGGGTTCTGTAATATAGAACCATTCCTGTTGCCATATTTTGACGGTGTCCACAAAGACTCCCTTTGGCCAATTGACTTTGGGGAGCTTGCTCACCATGGCACCACCGCAGTTCACGTGTTGCCCATTGACCACCTTCGGTTTCACATTAAAGATCTTGAGCCATAAGCCGAAGTGTGGAGGGACACGGAGGAAGGCTTCACACATGATGATAAACGTCGAGATGTGAAGGAACGAATTTGGGGACAGGTCATGAAAATCCAGCCCGTAGTAGAACATGAGACCCCTTACAAAGGGGTGGAGGGCGAATCCGAGTCCGCGGAGGAAGTGGGGGATAAACACCACCCTCTCACCAGGCCCCGGAGTGGGGATGACCTGCGCCGGATCGGGAAGCCTGTGCTTGATTTCCATGGTCAGATACCCCGCTTCCCGCAGCTCCTTGATGTTCTCCTCCGTGACAGAGGAGGGCACCCACTTGCCATGAGAGCCGGCCATGGTCGGAGGAGTTGTCGGGAAGGGAAGATCTTGGAGTTTGGGCACTGGAGCTCGGGGACGGAGAGGCAAAGAGAATGAGGCGTGGGGTGGAATAGATGGGTTCTATCCACTTATATGGACTGCGAATATCAAGCGTCCCCTCCCTCGAGCCTTAAAACTTGTCTGTTCCCAAAGGGTCACGCGAACTACACGGTTAGGTTATCAGAACTCATATTGATGAGAATCCCGTAATAAGGGGGCATGATCTCTGCTTTGACAAGACGTGTCGCCGAAGGTAGCGTCTCGAAGCGCTTAATGGGAGGCCGAAAAATGGTTCGAAGTGATAAAACAGCTGGATGTAACATCTCGTCCGTGAAATCTTCAAAGGATGGAACTTATCTGCATTTTACCTTTATATTTGAGGATTGTGAAAATTGTACAGAGCCGGATATAGTGCTGGTGGTCAACTACTTTGAAGTGTTCGGTGGAGGAACCCACCTTGCAATGCCGAAGACAGTCTGCATGCCAGACACATCCTCATTGAAGACTGGTTCAGGGGCTACTGAGGGAGTCCTGGATTATGGGGTCCTCGGGCATCCGGGCTATGCAATATGGGCCGGACTAATGGGCTATGAAGATACAAGATAGAAGACTTTCCCCCGTGTCCGGATGGGACTCTACTTTGCGTGGAAGGCAAGCTTGGCGTGCGGATATGAATATTCCTTTCTCTGTAAACTGACTCTGTACAAACCTAGCCCCCTCCGATGTCTATATAAACCGGAGGGTTTAGTCCGTAGAGGCAATCATAACCATACAGGCTAGACATCTAGGGTTTAGCCATTACGATATTGTGGTAGATCAACTCTTGTAACCCGTATATTCATCAAAGTCAATCAAGCAGGACGTAGGGTATTACCTCCATCAAGAGGGCCCGAACCTGGGTAAACATCGTGTCCCTTGTCTCCTGTTACCTTCGATCCTTAGACGCATAGTTCGGGACCCCCTACCCAAGATATGCCAGCTTTGACACCGACAGTGATCGCCGTCGGCACGCTACCTCTACGTCAACCTTCGGGATAGTATTAGACCTGAGTAATTCTTATTTGGTGCCAACATTAAGCATGAACATTATATCTGGATCTTGTTTGATGCGAGACGGTTATTCATTTAAATCAGATAATAATGGTTGTTCTATTTATATGAGTAATATCTTCTATGGTCATGCACCCTTGATGAGTGGTCTATTTTTATTGAATCCCGATAGTAGTGATACACATATTCATAGTATTGAAGCCAAAAGATATAAGTTTAATAATGATAGTGCAACTTATTTGTGGCACTGCGGTTTAGGTCATATTGGTGTAAAGCGCATGAAGAAACTCCATGCTGATGGGCTTTTGGAATCACTTGAGTATGAACCACTTGATGCTTGCGAACCATGCCTCATGGGCAAGATGACTAAGACTCCGTTCTCCGGAACAATGGAGCGAGCAATAGACTTATTGGAAATAATACATACTGATGTATGTGGTCCGATGAGTGTTGATGCTCGCGGCGGGTATCATTATTTTCTAACCTTCACAGATGATTTGAGCAGATATGGGTATATCTACTTAATGAAACATAATCTGAAACATTTGAAAAGTTCTAAGAATTTCAGAGTGAAGGGGAAAATCATCGTAGCAAGAAAATTAAGTTTCTACGATCTGATCGTGGAGGTGAATATTTGAGTTATGAGTTTGGTCTTCATTTGAAACAATGCGGAATAGTTTCACAACTCATGCCACCTGGAACACCACAGCGTAATGGTATGTCTAAACATCGTAACCGCACTTTATTAGATATGGTGCGATCTATGACATCTCTTACTGATTTACCGCTATCGTTTTGGGGTTATGTTTAGAGACGGCTGCATTCACGTCAAATAGGGCACCATCAAAATCCGTTGAGACGACACCATATGAACTGTGGTTTGCCAAGAAACGCAAGTTGTTGTTTCTTAAAGTTTGGGGCCACGATGCTTATGTGAAAAAGCTTCAACTTCATAAGCCCGAACCCAAATCGGAGAAATGTGTCTTCATAGGATACCCAAAGGAGACTGTTGGGTACACCTTCTATCACAGATCTGAAGGTAAGATATTCGTTGCTAAGAATGGATCCTTTCTAGAGAAGGAGTTTCTCTCGAAAGAAGTGAGTGGGAGGAAAGTAGAACTTCATGAGGTAATTGTACCTTCTCCCTTATTGGAAAGTAGTTCATCACAGAAATCAGTTCCAGTGATTCCTACACCAATTAGTGGGGAAGCTAATGATAATGATCATGAAACTTCTGATCAAGTTACTACTGAACCTCGTAGGTCAACCAGAGCAAGATCCGCACCAGAGTGGTACTGTAATCATGTTCTGGAGGTCATGTTACTTGACCATGACGAACCTACGAACTATGAGGAAGCGATGATGAGCCCAGATTCCGCAAAATGGCTAGAGGACATGAAATCTGAGATGGGATCCATGTATGAGAACAAAGTATGGACTTTGGTTGACTTGCCTGATGATCGACAAGCAATAGAGAATAAATGGATCTTCAAGAAGAAGACTGACGTTGACAGTCATGTAACTGTCTACAAAGCTCGACTTGTTGCGAAAGGTTTTCGACAAGCTCAAGGAGTTGACTACGATGAGACCTTCTCACCCGTAGCGATGCTTAAGTCTGTCTGAATCATGTTAGCAATTGCCGCTTATGAAATTTGGCAAATGGATGTCAAAACTGCATTCCTTAATGGATATCTCAAAGAAGAGTTGTATATGATGCAACAAGAAGGTTTTGTCCATCCAAAAGATGCTAACAAAGTGTGCAAGCTCCAACGATCCATTTATGGACTGGTGCAAGCCTCTCGGAGTTGGAATATACGCTTTGATAGTGTGATCAAAGCATATGGATTTATACAAACTTTTGGAGAAGCCTGCATTTACAAGAAAGTGAGTGGGAGCTCGTAGCATTTCTGATATTATATGTGGATGACATATTGTTGATCAGAAATGATACTGAATTTCTGAATAGCATAAAAGGATACTTGAATAAGAATTTTTCAATGAAAGACCTCGGTGAAGCTGCTTATATATTGGGCATTAAGATCTATAAAGAAAGATCAAGACGCTTAATTGGACTTTCACAAAGCACATACCTTGAGAAAGTTTTGAAGAAGTTCAAAATGGACCAGTCAAAGAAAGGGTTCTTGTCTGTGTTGCAAGGTGTGAAGTTGAGTCAGACTCAATGCCCGACCACTGCAGAAGATAGAGAGAAAATGAAAGTCATTCCCTATGCGTAATCCATAGGTTCTATCATGTATGCAATGTTGTGTACTAGACCGGATGTGTGCCTTGCTATTAGTTTAGCCGGGAGGTACCAAAGTAATCCAGGAGTGGATCACCGGACAACGGTCAAGAACATCCTGAAATACCTAAAAAGGACTAAGGATATGTTTCTCATTTATGGAGGTGACAAAGAGCTCGTCGTAAATGGTTACGTCGATGCAAGCTTTGACACTGATCTGGATGATTCTATGTCACAAACCGGATACGTATTTTTATTGAATGGTGGAGCTGTCAGTTGGTGCAGTTCTAAGCAGAGCATCATGGCGGGATCTACGTGTGAAGCGGAGTACATAGCTTCTTCGGAAGCATCAAATGAAGGAGTCTGGATGAAGGAGTTCATATCCGATCTAGGTGTAATACCTAGTGCATCGGGTCCAATGAAAATCTTTTGTGACAATACTAGTGCAATTGCCTTGGCAAAGGAATCCAGATTTCACAAGAGAACCAAGCACATCAAGAGATGCTTCAATTCCATCCACGATCAAGTCAAGGAGGGAGACATAGAGATTTGCAAGATACATACAAATCTGAAGGTTGCAGACCCGTTGACTAAGCCTCTCTCATGAGAAAAACATGATCAGCACCAACACTCCATGGGTGTTAGAATCATTACTATGTAATCTAGATTATTGACT
This sequence comes from Triticum urartu, assembly GCF_003073215.2. Lineage (NCBI taxonomy): Eukaryota > Viridiplantae > Streptophyta > Magnoliopsida > Poales > Poaceae > Triticum > Triticum urartu. The sequence goes on along the minus strand of NC_053022.1, from coordinate 150,976,628 downwards.
CTAGTGCATATGGGAGACTGAAGGAAATATACCATAGAGGCAATAATAAAGTTGTTATTTATATTTTCTTATATCATGATAAATGTTTATTATTCACGCTAAAATTGTATTAACTGAAAACTTAGTACATGTGTGAATACATAGACAAACAGAGTGTCCCTAGTATACCTCTACTTGACTAGCTCATTAATCAAAGATGGTTAAGTTTCCTAGCCATGGACATGTGTTGTCATTTGATGAATGGGATCACATCATTAGAGAATGATGCGATGGACTAGACCCATCCGTTAGCTTAGCACTATGATCGTTTAGTTTATTGGTATTGCTTTCTTCATGACTTATACATGTTCCTATATCTATGAGAATATGCAACTCCCAAATACCGGAGGAACACTTAGTGTGCTATCAAACGTCACAACGTAATTGGGTGATTATAAAGATGCTCTACTGGTGTCTCCGATGGTGTTTTTTGAGTTGGCATAGATCGAGATTAGGATTTGTCACTCCGTGTATCGGAGAGGTATCTCTGGGCCCTCTCGGTAATGCACATCACTATGAGCCTTGCAAACAATGTGTCTAATGAGTTAGCCACGGGATGATGCATTACAGAACGAGTAAAGAGACTTGCCAGTGACGAGATTGAACTAGGTCTGATGATGCCTACGATCGAATCTCGGGCAAGTAACATACCGATGACAAAGGGAACAACATATGTTGTTATGTGGTTTGACCGATAAAGATCTTCGTAAAATATGTAGGAGCCAATATGAGCATCCAGGTTACGGTATTGGCGATTGACCGGAGATATGTCTCAGTCATGTCTACATAGTTCTCGAACCCGTAGGGTCCACACGCTTAACGTTCGATGACGATTTGTATTATGAGTTTCGTGTTTTGATGAACCGAAGTTTGTTCGGAGTCCCGAATGAGATCGCGGACATGACGAGGAGTCTCGAAATGGTTGAGACATAAAGATTCATATATTGGAAGGCTACATTCGGACACCGGAATGGTTCGAGTCGTTCCGGATAAGTTTCGGAGTACCGGAGGTTACCGACCCCCCCCCCCCCGGGACGTTCATGGGCCTTCATGGGCCCTAGAGGAAAGGAGAGGAGGGCCACAAGGGAGGCCGCCCCCCCATGGCCAGTCCGAATTGCACTAGGGAAGGGGACGACGCCCCCTCTTTCCTTCTCCCTCTTCCTCCTTCCCTCCTTCTCCCTCTCTTGGATGGAAGGGGCCTCCAACTAGGATTGGGAATCCTAGTTGGACTCCCATGGTGCGCGCCCCATCTTGGCCGGCATTCACCTCCCCCCTTTATATACGTGGGAAGGGGTTACCCCAAAGGACACACAAGTTTCTCTTAGCCGTGTGTGGTGCCCCTGCACATATCGTCGTAGTGCTTAGGCGAAGCCCTGTGTCGGTAAACTTCATCATCACCGTCGCCATGCAGTCGTGCTGACAGAACTCTCCCTTGGCCTCAATTGGATAAAGAGTTCGAGGGATGTCACCGTGCTAAACGTGTGCTGATCGCGGAGGTGCCATACGTTGGTACTTGGATCGGTTGGATCGCGAAGACGTTCGACTACATCAACAGCGTTACTAAATGCTTCCGCTTTCGGTCTACAAGGGTACATAGACACACTCTCTCCTCTCGTTGCTATGCATCTCCTAGATATGTCTTGCCTGATAGTAGGTAAAAAATTTGAAATACTGCGTTCCCCAACATTTTTTTCATTCTGGACGATTTTGTCTATTTGTCCAGAGAGCGCATGTTTTACAGATTAACCCTCCATGTTCATGCATATAATAACTCATAAATTGTTTTATATATGTAAAATGCTTAGAATTTCATATAGTTTCATAATATCCTACTTTCATCCATGTTTAAAATGTTTAGAATGATTTTTGCATTTAATTTGATAAATGTCATGTTAAAATGGTTTATTTCATCACTATATAACCGTAGCTACGAATTTAATAATCTTTACATGTAGATGGGGTGAAAAAAATGCATAGATTGACATGGTGGTATTACTTTACATGTTTAACAACTCTTAAATTGTATATAGGGAAGAACAGTACCAAATCCAAATATGCATATGAGGTTTTTTCGGAATTATTGTTCGTTGTTCCGGCCTCATTTAAACTTGCCTAGATAGGTAGTTTTATTATGCTTCACCTCTTGCCATGTTTAACAAGATTTAATATTGATGAGTAGCTAAACGAGAATGAACTAAATAATTGATGTGGCGTTTCGTCAATAAGCAACTCATTGCATATTGAGCTCCACTTAACTTGTAGTATTGTTTGTTGCACTTTCCCATGCCATTCCTCATTAAACTGGACATGCATCATACTTGATTGTGCATCATGCCTTGATTATGCTTGTTGGTTTACCATGTGGTTTGCTTCTTTCTAGTGTTGCTTCTTCTTTATAGTTCCGGTATTGTTGCGACTGTGAGGATCAGTTCGACTATGTTGGTTCAACTACTTCATGGATCCAGTCTTCTTCCTAGCGGGATTTAAGGCAAGATGACCGTCACCTTGGATATCACTACTATCTTTGCTATGCTAGTTGTCTCAATGCTATCGCTATGATGCGCTTCCCACCACCTATTTCATAAGCCTCCCAAATTTCCATGATAGCCTCTAACCTTTTCACCGTCCTAGCAAACCATTGTTTGGCTATGTTACCGCTCTACTCAGCCCCTCTTATAGTGTTGCTAGTTGCAGGTGCAGTTGCAGGTTGTTCCATGTTGGGACATGGATATCTTGGGATATCTCTCTTATTTAATTAATGCACATATATACTTGGTAATGGGTGGAAGGCTCAACCTTTTGCCTGGTATTTTGTTCCACTGATGCCGCCCTAGTTTCCGACATACCAGTGTTATGTTCCTTGATTTTGCATCCCTAACACGATGAGGGTTTATGGGACCCTCTTGACAGTTTTCTTTGAATAAAACTCTTCCAGCAAGGCCCAACATTGGTTTTACCATTTGCCTAATAACAACTAAAACTTGCATAGGGACCTGCCGGCCCCTGAGGTCTCTTAATCAACCCCCGGGACAATGCTCCTCATGAGTGTTGGTCCAAACCGGGTGATGTCCGGCGCCCCCTGGGCAACTAGGGTCTCAGCCAACCCGACGTCTTGCCCATCTGGTGTACCCTGAGAACGAGATACGTGCGACTCCTATCAGACTAGGTCGGTGCATCGGGAGGTTTTGCTGGTTTTGTTTTACCATTGTCGAAATGTCTTGTGCACCAGGATTCCGAGTCTGATCGGAGGGTCCTGAGATGGAGGATTGTCTCCGCGGATCATGAGCTTGTCATGGGCTAAGTTGGGACACCCCTGTAGGGTTTAAACTTTCGAGAGGCGTGCCGGCGGTTATGTGGCAGATGGGAATTTGTTAATATCCGGTTGTAGTGGACTTGAACTAAACTCAATTAAAATACACCAACTGCGTGCGTAGCCATGACTGTCTCTTTTCGGGTACGTTTGATAACAGAACACAGTTGGGTTATGTTTGAACTTAAGTAGTTAAGGATCACTTCTTGATCATTACTAGTTTGCGACCGTTTGCTTAGTTTCTCATCTTACTCTTGTACTCGTAAGTTAGCCACCATATATTGCTTAGTCGCTTGCTGCAACCTCAGCACTTGTCCATTCCATACCCATTAAGCTTTGCTAGTCTTGAAACCCATGGTAATGGGATTGCTGAGTCCTCGTGGCTCACAGATTTCTACAACAACAGTTGCAGGTGCAGGTATTGCGATGATCATGACGCGAGTGCGATGCTTGCTTGTTTGGAGTTCTTCTACTTCTTCTTCTTCTTCGATCAAGGGTTAGGTTTCGGGTCGGGAGACCTAGGATTAGCAGGGTGGATGTCGTTCTTCTTTTTCGTTTGATTTCATCCATAGTCGGATCCTGCTCTTCTGTATGATGATTGCTATGTATTGATGAACTGTTCATGTAGGGTGGAACCCTAGATGGCCGATCTTTCATGAAAGGAGTGGATCCCGCGAAGAACACGAAGAACACGAGGAGAAACACGAGAGAATCACTCAAACCAACAAGAATGATCAGACATGTGCTAGATCTTCAAAACACAAAGAGAGATACACGATCCAAAGTCAACAAAGGACGATACAAGAGGTAACCGGTTCTTCTCCGTGAGGAGGTATTGAATCCACGAGGGGATCTTCCTGTGAGGGGTCTTGAATCCAAGGTGGATCTTCCCCGTAGAGGACGCGGTCTGTCTCGTGGAGTAGATCCGTATGGATGAGCGAGGCTCTATCTCCAATATGAGCTATCACAACACTAACCCTAGCTAGGAGGAGGGAGAGGTCTATTTATAGTCGTAGTACAAAAGGGGGCAAAGTGAAGGAGTACATGGGCCTCAGCCCGCAACTGGACACAGCCAGGGACCAAACATCTGCTAGGCACCGCACGTTCGGTGGTTCCAGGGGACCGGTCGTCCGCTAGCGCCAGACGTCCGCTGAAAGTGCTTTGTTGTCGGGACACCGGATGTCCGGTAGTCTCGGACTTTCGTTAATATTGCCGTACGTCTAGTGCGGGGTCGGACATCCGCTCACTGGGAGGTCTGTAGCTGGCGTAGGCTGGTCTTCATGCGCCGGTCGTCCGCCGAGGCCCGGACGTCCGCTCGCTATGAGAGGCCGGTCGTGCGGTGTCGTCCGGACATCCGCTCGCTAGAGCTTCTTCGGTAGTTCTTGTACTTGGTGTCCTCGCCGTCTTTTCCATGGTATTCCTCTTTGTTCCTGGTCATGCATAGCAGATATTTGAGGTAGTAGCCATGTCTCATATGTGGAAAGTGATGGTTCGGAGAGGAGCGAGTTCACCTTGCGTCCAATGGCGTATAGTCGAGGTCTCATCGTATATCCTCTTGGGGCATGGGGAGTAGTCGTAATGTACATGGGGATGATCATAGGATGCTCTGCATCATCTCCCCACCCTTGGGGAAGATCCGACCTCGGATCGTGATCCTCATCACCATGGAAACGATTGTTGTGGACGGACTTGTAGTTGGACGGAGTTGAAGACATTGCGCAATCCAAGTACTCCAAGGTGTCGCCGGAGTGGTACACATGAAAAAAGAGCAAACACAAACGACACTCGGAAATACAATGGTTAGCGCACACAAAGTGTCCATCATGCAAGAATGAGTCCGTTCGGCAAGATTGTTCGTGACCAAGCGCATGAAGCTTATCAAGATGGTATAGAATGAGATGTAAAGCATTCATGGGTGCAAAAGCATTCATTATGCACACAAATGTATTGTGAATGTGATCAATGCATCCATTGTGCAAATTGATGTCATAATGGGATGGTTTATCAAAAGCATGAACATGGTAATGGGTGCTCAATATGAGTATGTGATCATGCAATTGATGATGGGCAATATGATCATGATGTATGAAGATGCCATCAAGAAAGATCACAACAAATTTGCTAAGAAAGTGCGCAAGCTCATATATCATGGATGACATGGGAATACAAGATGCAACAAGTCAATCATAATGTGAGTCAATCCATGCATAAGATGCAAATTTGTCATGTGTATGATATGTCCATTGAGAATGACATGTGTGAGCACAATCAACAAATATGGAGGTGTTGGTGTACCAATTCTTGATGTCGTGGCATGAGTGGAGGTTCGAAGGTGCATCCAATAAGTCTGAGTGCTCCTCAATGTGATGGCCCATAGAGCCAATCTCCAATGTCGCTCCTCTGTTCGCGAGATGTATCATGTAGACAACAAGAAGGAGACAACAATGAAAGATTGACCCGTCCAATATGCGTATGTGAGGATGGATCAAAGGGAAGGAGGTCACCTTTATGAGAATGTCGAAAATGTTGGTTTCACGCATCGTGTACGCCTTCACATGACCAAGTTGTCTCATGGTGGTACCGCCACTCGAAAAAACATGACAACCACTCGAAAAAACAAATGAGGTTAGCGGAAATGCAAAACCTATCATTCACGTGGTAAGATACCCAACAAGTGTATGCATCATGCTCATCATTAGAAAGGACAAGGTGTGGTATGGTATGAAAGCATATGATGCGAGTACAACCAAAGACAATAAGCTCAGTCAAACAAGCATGCATCACAAGTAATATGTCCAAGTCTCCATGATCAATAAGCATAGATGCAACAATTGGAGGCAAGCGACAATGAACAAGATGTATCATGTGAGAGGCACGAACATATATGTCATCAACCCAATAAAGCGAGTAATAGTGGAACATGGGTGATGCAACAAAGCAAGCAATCATAGTGATCAAGTCAAGCAAGCTAGTAGTGTGAAGATGCAACATACTAGAAGGGATCTTGTCAAGCATGTCATGGGTGAAAATAGTGTGCATGAATAATTCACATGACATAGCACAATCATGAAAACAAGATATGAGCAAAATATCATCAATGTATTGGTGAGAGGCCATATGTAAATAGCAATGGGACATCATGACTCTCCCAACACAACGAGCATCAATAGCATGAGGCACATGATAAACATGGCAATAGCACCAAGGATCTCCACCAAGCATGCAAATACACATAGGAGTAGCATAATGGTGAATCATGGGTAGATGCAAGGAAGTGCTACAATTGCATGGCAAAATCATGTAAAGATGCATAACATGCAAAGTGAACAAGATACAATGGGCATAAAGTAACAAGTGATATATAGCCCATAGCCGTGTGAGAGCCAAGTGGAATAGATGCCCGTAGTCATTGCGCGAAGAGAACGGTGGGAAGGACAATCCATGGGATCCCAAATCGTCGTTGCTCTCAAGAGCTCGTTTCGTCAACTCTTGGGATTGAGAGGTTGACGAGTACATGTGAGTACCTACACAAAACAAAGACAAAGGGAAAATTGTGTGTGCGTGGTATATGTACACATCATCCATTATGATGCGCACGTGCTTGTGTTGGTTAGCACAAAATATCCAATGCTCAAATAAATGAGATGCAAGATAGAGAAACATGTCATCCATCATGATAGGTTTGTTTTTATGTGTAGCATAATGGAGACCCAAATTGTTTAATGCATGATGGGAAATATGTAGAGCATTATTATTCATGGAATGCATATGGTGCAAGCAATTATGGGAATCATGCAAAGTATGGAATGCATCAAAATCTCCTAATATGTATGAGGAAACTATGGGGGTCTCCTCATGAGCATTAATGGAAACATCACACGGAGAATATTGACAACATCCAAAACAATGCATATTTGGAACATTGTGATCATGGCATGGCATAGTATATGAATTGCGCAAATCATGTAAAGGAAGCATGGCAATATCATCACATGAAAAACAAAAGCAAATGACCATCATATTTTCATCTATGCCATAAGTGCAAATGGGATTTATTTTGATGGGGCATGCATAGTTACTATGTTGAGATTGAAATGATGCAATATGGGAGATCTCACTCATAGCATATGACAACTTTAAAGGATTGTCAAACATGATGTGACCAAAAGAATTTTCACATGATATCCTATGGAGCATAACATCACAACTAGGCAACTCAACATGCTCGTCATCATATTCATCATAAATAGGTAAGTCATGACATGAGGAAGTCGTGCTAGCATGAAGCATGGGAATAGGTGTGTCAACATCATCCAAGCAATCATTCGTAAAATAGTCCACTAGTGGGACAAGAGAAGCACAATCACCTATGTTACCTTTGGAGCATCGCTCATGTGTTGTAGGTGAGGTGTCGAAGACCAAGTCGTGGTCATCTTCATCTTGATGGAACCATGTGGGGGGTGCATCTTCTTCCACCATGGCCATCGTTGTCTCCATTGGAGGTATGGACTCATCGAGGATAGGCATGTCGTCATGTAGGAGACCTAGCACCAAAGAAGAAAACACACTCGGAGTAGAGGTTAAGTCGTTAGAAATCATAGTGGCCTCACGTTCCATGTCAACTACCTCACTCACTAAGTATTGTGGCTCACTCACTCTCTCTTGGATGCTCTCACTCATATGGTTGGTGGAGTCACTCAAATAGCTCTCAACCTCACATAGGATGTGTGGCATGCTCTCGTGTATGGGGCTAGTGCTCTCATAGGAAATTCTCTCAATGTCACGTATGGTGGAGTCACTCATGTCACTCATGTGGTGGTGGCTCTCCTCACATGGAAATTGGGGCATCTCGTCACATGTCGGTGTCGGAGAGATGTTGGTGCAAATGTCTCCATGCTCAATCATGTCATAGTCGTAGCCGTGGATGAAGGACGAAGATGGCACATCATCACTCTCCTCTAAGACCAAAGATAAGGTCTCATGTGCGGTCTCGTAGCTTGACTCAGAGTATGAGTCCAATATGGGCGTCGTCTTCATGTTGTTGAAGAGGTTCGTGCTCGTCGCTGTGGTCGAAGGGGATGGCCCTTGCTCGACCTTCTTGTCATCGTCTTGTTGTAGGAGGCCCATATGATGTGGCACCTCGTAGCTCATCTCCATGACCGAAGGGGATGTCCCATGCTCGGCCATCTTCCTTGGGGGGCTTCCGAAGATGGAAGGGTCGCCCTCGCTCATAAGTGGTCGCCTTGTACTTGACAATGTCGATGTAGGCGAACTCACGGGAAGTAGGCGAAGATGTCGTACGTCCAAAGGCAAAGATGCCTTGATAGCACTTGGCGAAGATGCCGAAGTGGTTGTTGTAGCCATAGCTCCGTCTTGGTGGTGCTTGTCTCATGGTCTTCTCTTATGCTGATGAAGGTTGGCCTTGGCATGAAGTAGGGATTGTTGGGACTTGTGCATTTGCGCTTGGTGAGCATCGTCATGATGATGTTGGCGTCGTCGCACTTGAGCTCATAGTAGATGTTGTTCGTCATCGCCGTGCACATGTTTCTTGGAGGTGACTTTCCCTTCATGACGAGGTGGATCACGAATGTGATGGTGGTCGCCATGGAGATGTGGACGTGGAAGACTGGTGCTTGCATCATTTTTGCGCTCCGAAGACTTGTGACTTGAACGTCGTCGCCTTGAGGATGATGAAGGGGAAGAACGGTTGATCAACAAGGTCCGAATCTCCTCCATCATTGCATCTTGCTCCTCCTTTTGTGAGGAAAGCTTGTTGTCAAAATTTCAGCGAAGTCAGTTTTTACAGGTAGCGGACGTCCGGAAATGGACGACTGTCCGGTCGCCGGACGTCCGGTCGGGTCGGAAATCCGCTAATTTCAGCTCGGGTTAGGGGTTGCGGTCATTCGGAAGGTTGCGGACGTCCGTTGTTCCAGGGGCTCCGGAAGACCGGAAAGTGGTGGTCATCCGGTGGGTCGGGGTCAACGTGAATTCAGATCCGGGACACGATTTTGGGCGGAATTAGGGGATTTTGGGGTCAAAATTGAGGAGATTTCCTGGATGAAAGATGGGAAAACTTGGGGAAATGCAAGATCCACATGAAACCAAGCAAATCCATGGATCAAAATCAACAAAATAACATCAAACCAACAAATCACAAAAAAAATTGGAGCTATTTTTGGTGGGGATTTTCAAAATTTGGGGAAGAACACAACAAAATCAAGCTAGAAAACGAAGAGGGGAGGCTCCGAAATCATGATCAACGTGGCTCATGATACCAAGATGATGTAGGGTGGAACCCTAGATGGCCGATGTTTCACGAAAGGAGCGGATCCCGTGAAGAACACGAAGAACACGAGGGGAATCACTCAAACCAACAAGCACGATCACACATGTGCTAGATCCTCGAAACACAAAGAGAGATACACGATCCAAAGTCAAGAAAGGACGATACAAGAGGTAATCGGTTCTTCTCCGTGAGGAGGTCTTGAATCCACGAGGGGATCTTCCCGTGAGGGATCTTGAATCCAAGGTGGATCTTCTCCGTAGAGGCCACGGTCTCTCTCGTGGAGTAGATCCGTATGGATGAGCGAGGCTCTATCTCTAATATGAGCTATCACAACGCTAAACCTAGCTAGCAGGAGGGAGAGTTCTATTTATAGTCGTAGTACAATAGGGGGGCAAAGTGAAGGAGTACATGGGCCTCAGCCCACAAGTGGACACAGCCAGGGACCGGACGTCCGCTGGGCACCGGAATTCCGCTGGTTCTAGCGGGACCGGTCATCCGCTAGCGCCAGACGTCCGCTGAAAGTGTTCTGTTGTCGGGACACTGGACGTCTGGTAGTCTTGGACTTCCGTTAATATTTGCGGATGTCCGGTGCGGGGTCGGACATCCACTCGCTATGAGGTATGTAGCTGGGGTAGGCTGGTCTTCAGGCGTCGGTCGACCATCGAGGGCCGGACGTCCGCTTGCTGTGAGAGGTCGGTCGTCCAGTGTCGTCCGGACGTCCGCTCGCTGGAGCTTCTTCAGTAGTTCTTGTACTTGGTGTCCTCGCCGTCTTTTCCATGGTCTTCCTCTCTGTTCCTGGTCATGCATAGCAGATATATTTGAGGTAGTAGCCATGTCTCATATGTGGAAAGTGATGGTTCAGAGAGGAGCGAGTTCACCTTGTGTCCAATGGTGTATAGTCGAGGTCTCATCGTATGTCCTTTTGGGGCACGGGGAGTAGTCGTAGTGTACATGCGGATGATCGTAGGATGCTCTGCATCAACTGTTGTATTCATCTTGTAGCTTGTGGCAAGTGTAAGCCTTTCTCTTTTATGCTCATCTATTCAGTACATGGTATGTTGTAATGATGTACACCTTGCTATGTGCTCGGAATGCGATTGTGCCCCGATCATGTTTTCGATAAGCCCACAACAGGCCTATCCCTTGTCGCTGTTGATTTTTCAACAAATCCGTTCAATCCTTCCTTGCAAGGATGCTCTTTAAAAATCATTTGAGGTAGAAGAGGTTGTTTTCTTCTTCGATCTTTTCACTCAATTCTTTTATTTGTTCCGGAGGCATTGTGTTATTGCTCTCTTCGACCAATCATCTCGATTTCTCAAGATCATGTTCTTTTCCTTGCTTTTCCATTTAACCGGAGTGTTGTGTCTATCATTCCTATTTTAACCGGAGTCTCATCCAAGTGCTTTCATTTTGCCAAGTTCATATTCTATGCCTTCCATTTCCAACCGGAGTGTTGTCGTAATTGATCTTTATCGTTCCTTGTACATCTCGTTTCAACCGGAGTGCTTGCATGTACTTCTTGTTCATTGTAACCCTTTTCTTATGTCTTTCAACCTACAAGGTTCTCGTAATGTTCCTTGTTCCTCTTTTCTAACGGAGTGTTTTCAACTTTGTTCATCTTTGTTGTATTCTTTCTTTCAAGTTGTTCAACCTCTCAAGGTTCTTTGGTTTCACTCGTTTGTCAAAGAAGCAACTTAGTTTTACCTATTCTCTTCCTCTTCCGTTTTTCATCCCTAGATCTTGGGGCGAGATCTCGTGTAAGTGGAGGATAGTTGTGACGACCCGAGACCGACGCTCCAGACGCCTTTCATGTTTTTCGTTGTCGCCGTGTGTTTTTATTTGTTTGTTGCATTTCATCATACCAACATGCGCATTGCATCTACATGTTTTCATAAAACTTGCATCTGTCCATAGTTGCCGCGTCTCTCCCTTGTCATCATTGGCCGGTCCGAGTCCAACCACACTTGCAACATTGTTCTTTGTTTTCCCTCCTGCCTAAACCGGAGTCTCTCTGCACAGTGCATCGACCCCTCCCGCGCATTCGAAAACTTCTTCGGACCCGACCCGGGAGTTGTCACCAATGGGTCCGGATCATCCCCAAACATCCCTAAAATATCTTCGGTTTCTTATTGAATTCACCTAGTCTATTTTTCTGAACCGTTCGATTTTGATCGGAGGGTCCATATCTTGCCCCTAACCTAGTCCACCACTATAAATACCAGTCCAACCCTAATTTTTAGGAGATATGTCCCATCCAATCCCTCCTCCACCGCCACTCCACCTGGTCTTTCCATCCACCTCGGGATTCTCCCCGATCCAAAATCCTCCCTCGTTTTCAACACCATACCAACCCATCGCCTCCACCTCTTGATCTAGTTCATCCATTGATCCCCTCCAGTGCCACCGAAGCCTGCAGTTGCTTCTCATGCTCCTCGTCGGACCCTGCCCTCAGGCGAGCATCAGCCCAAGGCCAAGCAGCCCCGCGCCTGCGGCCTCTCGCTCCTGCAGCCGATGCCTGACGCCTCCTACCCCGAGCTCCCTGCCTCCTCGCGCATTCCTTCCCTGCTCCCGAAATCAGCCACGAGCGAGCCCCCGAGCCCCTGTATCGAGCTCATCCTCTGCTCACACAGTAGCATCTCGTCTCCGTCACCATGCGCCGACGATCCGAGGCCAGGCGTCACCAGCAGGCAGGTCCCGTCGCACCCTCTCCTTCATCCTTTCCCTCCTTCCTGTCTCTCTAACCTCCCCTGCTCTCCCTGTCTTCTTTGTTGGACATGACCAACTAGGGCGTCCCGGAGCTCCAATCACCGCTAAGTCCAATCGCCGCCCAGATCCGTCGAGTCCCGGCCATCCCCGCCGTTCTCAGTCCTGCCCGCCACCCAAGTCCCTCACCAGCGTCGCGCCAAGTCGCCCCCGCATCGCGCTACCGCTCCCTGCTTCTCCCGCTTGAGCCGCTGCTACTCTGCTTCATGACGAGCGGAGGAGCACGCTCGTCCGCTTGTTCGCCTGTGCGTGGCCGCCCGGATGGGCCACATCGTCTGCCTCTAGTGCCTCCGTGGGTCGCTTCCTCTCCAGATCTGGCCCAGTGGCCCATGGTGAGCGCCCCGGTGCCCACCAGATTCAGCTCGCATCATTTTTTTGTTCTGGACGATTTTGTCTATTTGTCCAGAGAGCGCATGTTTTAAAGATTAACCCTCCATGTTCATGCATATAATAACTCATAAATTGTGCGTCGGATTAAAATGTTTTATATATGTAAAATGCTTAGAATTTCATCTAGTTTCATAATATCCTACTTTCATCCATGTTTAAAATGTCTAAAATGATGTTTGCATTTAATTTGCTAAATGTCATGTTAAAATGGTTTATTTTATAACTAAATAACCATAGCTCCGAATTTAATAATCTTTATATGTAGATGGGGTGGAAAAATGCATAGATTGACATGGTGGCATTACTTTACATGTTTAAAAACTCTAAAATTGTGTATAGGGCAAAACAATACCAAATCCAAAATATGCATACGAGGTTTTTTCGGAATTGTTGTTCGTTGTTCCGGCCTCATTTAAGCTTGCCTAGATAGGTAGTTTTATTATGCTTCACCTCTTGCCATGTTTAACAACATTTAATATTGATGAGTAGCTAAACGAGAATGAACTTAATAATTGATGTGGTGTTTCGTCAATATGCAACTCGTTGCATATTGAGCTACACTTAACTTGTAGTATTGTTTGTTGCACTTTGCCATGCCATGCCTCATTAAACTGGACATGCATCATGCCATGATTATGCTTGTTGGTTTACCATGTGGTTTGCTTCTTTCCGGTGTTGCTTCTTCTTGATAGTTTCGGTAATGTTGTGACTGTGAGGATCCGTTCAACTACGTTGGTTCGACTACTTCATGGATTCAGTCTTCTTCCTAGAGGGATTTAAGGCAAGATGACCGTCACCTTGGATCTCACTACTAACTTTGCTATGCTAGTTGTCTCGATGCTATCTCTATGTCGCGCTTCCCACCACTTGTTTCATAAGCCTCCCAAATTGCCATGATAGCCTCTAACCTTTTTCACCATCCTAGCAAACTGTTGTTTGGCTATGTTACCGCTCTGCTCAGCCCCTCTTATAGCATTGCTAGTTGCAGGTGCAGTTGCAAGTTGTTGCATGTTGGGACATGGATATCTTGGGATATCACAATATCTCTTATTTAATTAATGCACATATATACTTGGTAATGGGTGGAAGGCTCGGCCTTTTGCTTGGTGTTTTGTTCCACTAATGCCGCCCTAGTTTCTGTCATACCGGTGTGATGTTCCTTGATTTTGCGTCCCTAACACGATGAGGGTTTATGGGCCCCTCTTGACAGTTGATTGCTCTCTGGTTATAGCGCTAGAAAAGCTCCTGTCTGCTTGGACTACGTCGGTATTTCCCCAAAGAGGAAGGGATGATGCAGCATAGCGACGGTAGGTATTTCCCTCAGTGAAGAAACCAAGCTTATCGAACCAGTAGGAGAACGAAATAACACAACGTAAACATCACCTGCACACAAATAACAACACCTCGCAACCCGACGTGTTAAAGGGGGTGTCAATCCCTTTCGGGTAACGATGCGAGAAAATTGTAGTAGATTGAAATAATAGATCGCAAATAAAATAAATTGCAGCAAAGTATTTTTGTATTTTTGTTTAATAAATATGAATAAAAATGCAAAGGAAAGGTAGATCACAAGCAAATATATGAGGAAGAATACCCAGGGGCCGTAGGTTTCACTAGTGGCTTCTCTCGAGAAAAATAGCAAACGGTGGGTAAATAAATTACTGTTGGGAAATTGATAGAACCTCAAATAATTATGACGATATCCATGCAATGATCATTACATAGGCATCACATCCAAGATTAGTAGACCAACTCCTGCCTGCATCTACTACTGTTACTCCACACAATGACAGCTATTCAACATGCATCTAGTGTATTTAGTTCATGGAAAAATGGAGTAATGCAATAAGAACGATGACATGATGTAGACAAGATCCGTTTATCTATTGCGTAGATATAGATCATGTCTTTTTATCCTTAGTAGCAATGATACATACGTGTTAGTTCCCTTTTCTGTCACTGGGATCAAGCACCGTAAGATCGAACCCACTACCGGGCACCTCTTCCCATTGCAAGATAAATAGATCAAGTTGGCCAAAAAAACTAAATATCGGAGAAGAAATACAAGGCTATAAGATATCATGCATATAAGAGATCAAAGAAACTCAAATAACTTTCATGGATATAAAAAGATATGACTGACCATAAACTCAAAGTTCATTAGACCCAACAAACACATCACAAAAAGAGTTACATCATATGGATCTCCAAGAGACCATTGTATTGAGAATCAAGAGAGAGAGAGAGATGAAGCCATCTAGCTACTTACTATGGACCCGAAGGTCTACAAAGAAATACTCACGCATGGTCGGAGAGGCACCAATGGAGGTGGTGAATCCCATCTGAGATGGTGTCTAGATTGGATCTTGTGGTTCTGGACTCTGCGGCGGCTGGATGAATACTTCGTCGACTCTCCTAGGGTTTCTGGAATATTTGGGTATTTATAGAGCAAAGAGGCGGTCCAGGGGGCACCAGAGGTGGGAACAACCCACCAGGGCGCGCCTGGGCCTCCTGGTGCGCCCTGGTGGGTTGTCCCCTCCTCGAGACTCCCCCTAGGTGCAACCAGGGCCCGTTGTGTTCCTACTGGCCCATAAAAAATCTCCGTAAAGTTTCGTGGCATTTGGACTCCGTTTGATATTGATTTTCTGCGATGTAAAAAACACGGAAAAAAATAGGAACCGTCACTTCGCACTATGTTAGTAGGTTAGTACCAAAAAATGATATAAACTAACTATAGAATGATTATAAAAAATTCAAGATTTATAATATAACAACATGAAACAATCAAAAATTATAGATGCGTTGGAGACGTATCAACAGTTCACTTTGAATAAAACTCTTCCTGCAAAGCCCAACATTGGTTTTACCATTTGCCTAATAACAACTAAAACTTGCATAGTGACCTGCCGGCCCCCGAGGTCTCTTAATCAACCCCCGGTCCAATGCTCCTCATGAGTGTTGGTCCAAACCGGGCGATGTCCGGCGCCCCCTGGGCAACAAGGGTCTCAGCCAACCCGGCGTCTTGCCCATTGATACGTCTCCAACGTATCTATAATTTTTGATTGCTCCATGCTATCTACTGTTTTGGACTATATCGGGCTTTATTTTCCATTGTTATATTATTTTTGGGACTAACCTATTAACCGGAGGCCCAGCCCAAAATTGATGTTTTTTTGCCTATTTCAGTGTTTCGAAGAAATGGAATATCAAACGGAGTCCAAACGGAATAAAATCTTTGGGAACGTGATTTTCTCACCGAACGTGATCTAGGAGACTTGGACCCTGCTCCAAGGAACAAAAGAGGCGGTCACGAGGGTGGGGGGCGCGCCCCCCTAGGGCGCGCCCCCTGCCTTGTGGGCCCCTCGTTGCTCCTCTGGCATACTTCTTCCTCCTATATATACACACGTACCCCCAAACGATCAGAACAGGAGCCAAAAACCTAATTCCACCGCCGCAACTTTCTATATCCACAAGATCCCATCTTGGGGCCTGTTCCGGAGCTCCGCCGGAAGAGGGCCGTCATCACAGAGGGCTTCTACATCATCCTAGCCCCTCCGATGAAGTGTGAGTAGTTTACCTCAGACGTTCGGGTCCATAGTTAGTAGCTAGATGGCTTCTTCTCTCTCTTTGAATCTCAATACAAAGTTCTCCCCCTCTCTTGTGGAGATCTATTCGATGTAATCTTCCTTTTGCGGTGTGTTTGTTGAGACCGATGAATTTTGGGTTTGTGATCAAGTCTATCTATGAATAATATTTGAATCTTCTCTCAATTCTTTTATGTATGATTGGTTATCTTTGCAAGTCTCTTCGAATTATCCGTTTGGTTTGGCCAACTAGATTGGTAGTTCTTGCCATGGGAGAAGTTCTTAGCTTTGGGTTCGATCTTGCAGTGTCCTTAACCAGTGACAGAAGGGGCAACAAGGCACGTATTGTATCGTTGCCATCGAGGATAACAAGATGGGGTTTATTTCATATTGCATGAATTTATCTCTCTACATCATGTCATCTTGCTTAAGGCGTTACTCTGTTTTTAACTTAATACTCTAGATGCATGCTGGATAGCGGTCGATGAGTGCAGTAATAGTAGTAGATGCAGAATTGTTTCGATCTACTTGTCACGGACGTGTTGCCTATATACATGATCATGCCTAGATATTCTCATAACTATGCTCAATTCTGTCAATTGCTCAACAGTAATTTGTTCACCCACCATAGAGTACTTATGCTCTTGAGAGAAGCCACTAGTGAAACCTATGGCCCCCGGGTCTATTGTCATCATATCAATCTCCATTACTTTAATCTTTCTTTGCTTTTTACTTTGCTTTTACTTTTTACTTTGCATCTTTATACCAAACATACCAAAAATATTATATCTATTAGATCTCACTCTCGTAAGTGACCGTGAAGGGATTGACAACCCCTAATCGCGTTGGTTGCGAGTAGCTATCGCTTTGTGAAGGTACGAGGGACTTGAGCGTAGCGTCCTACTGGATTGATACCTTGGTTCTCAAAAACTGAGGGAAATACTTACGCTACTCTGCTACATCATCCCTTCCTCTTCGGGGAAAACCAACGCAAGCTCAAGACGTAGCAAGAAGGATTTCTGGCGCCGTTGCCTGGGAGTCTATGCAAAAAGTCAACATACCAAGTACCCATCACAATCCCTATCTCTCTCATTACATTATTTGCCATTTGCCTCTCATTTTCCTCTCCCCCCAATTCACCCTTGCCGTTTTATTCGCCCTCTCTCTATCATCCCTCTCTATTTGCCTCTTTTTGCCCGCTTTCCTTTTTGTTTGCTTGTGTGTTAGATTGCTTGTTTGTCGCGATGGCTCAATATAGTAACAAATTGTGTGACTTCACCAATACCAATAATAATGATTTCCTTAGCACTCCGATTGCTCCTCTTACCGATGCTGAATCTTGTGAAATTAATACTGCGCTTTGTTGAATCTTGTTATGAAAGATCAATTCGCCGGCCTTCCTAGTGAAGATGCCGCTACTCATCTGAATAGCTTCATTGATTTATGTGATATGCAAAAGAAAAAAGATGTCAATAATGATGTCGTTAAATTGAAGCTATTTCCTTTTTCGCTTAGAGATCGTGCTAAAGCTTGGTTTTCGTCTTTGCCTAAGAATAGTATTGATTCATGGAACAAGTGCAAAGATGCTTTTATCTCTAAGTATTTTCCTCCCGCTAAGATCATCTCTCTTAGGAACGATATTATGAATTTTAAGAAACTTGATCATGAACATGTTGCACAAGCTTGGGAGAGAATGAAATTAATTATACGTAATTCCCCTACTCATGGTTTGAATTTGTGGATGATTATACAAAATTTTTATGCCGGATTGAATTTTGCTTCTAGAAATCTTTTAGATTCGGCCGCGGGAGGTACTTTTATGGAAATCACTTTAGGAGATGCTACTAAACTCCTAGATAATATTATGGTTAATTTTTCTCAATGGCATACTGAAAGATCTTCTAATAAAAAAGTGCATGCGATAGAAGAAATAAATGTGTTGAGTGGAAAGATGGATGAACTTATGAAATTATTTGCTACTAAGAGTGTTTCTTCTGATCCTAATGATATGCCTTTGTCCACTTTGATTGAGAATAACAATGAATCTATGGATGTGAATTTTGTTGGTAGGAATAATTTTGGTAACAACGCTTATAGAGGGAATTTTAATCCTAGGCCATATCCTAGTAATCCTTCTAATAATTATGAGAATTCCTACAAAAACTCTTATGGAAATTATAATAAGATGCCCTCTGAATTTGAGAATAGTGTTAAAGAATTTATGAATTCACAAAAGAATTTTAATGCTTTGCTTGAGGAGAAATTGCTTAAAGTTGATGATTTGGCTAAAAACGTTGATAGAATATCTCTTGAGGTTGATTCTTTAAAGCTTAGATCTATTCCTCCTAAGCATGATATCAATGAGTCTCTCAAAGCCATGAGAATTTCCATTGATGAGTGCAAGGAAAGAACCGCTAGGATGCGTGCTTCCAAAGATGCCTTTATTATAGCGTGTTCCTCCAATTCCTATGAAAATCAAGATGAAGATCTAAAAGTTATTGATGTGTCCCCTATTAAATCTTTATTTTGCAATATGAATCTTGATGAAACTGAATATGATCTTCCTGTACCTAGAAGGCATTCTCAAAATTCGGAGTATTTAGATCTTAATGATGAAATTGATGAAAGTGGGATTGAAAGAAATAAAAATATAGATGTTGCTAAACCCACTATATTAGATTTCAAGGAATTTAATTATGAAAGTTGCTCTTTAATTGATTGTATTTCCTTTTTGCAATCCGTGCTAAATTCTCCACATGCTTATAGTCAAAATAAAGCCTTCAACGAACATATTGTTGATGCCTTGATGCAATCTTATGAAGAAAAACTTGATTTGAAAGTTTCTATCCCTAGAAAACTCTATGATGTGTGGGAACCAACTATTAAAATTAAAATTAAAGATCATGAGTTTTATGCTTTATGTGATTTGGGTGCTAGTGTCTCTACTATTCCCAAGACTTTGTGTGATTTGCTAGATTACCGTAATTTTGATGATTGCTCTCTAAACTTGCATCTTGCGGATTCCACTATTAAGAAACCTATGGGAAGGATTAATGATATTCTTATTGTTGCAAATAGGAATTATGTGCCCGTAGATTTCATTGTTCTTGATATAGATTGCAATCCTTCTTGCCCTATTATTCTTGGTAGACCTTTCCTTAGAACGGTTGGTGTGATTATTGATATGAAGGAAGGGAATGTTAGATTTCAATTTCCATTAAAGAAGGGCATGGAACACTTTCCAAGAAAGAAAATAAAATTACCATATGAAACTATCATGAGAGCCACTTATGGATTGCCTACCAAAGATGGCAATACCTAGATCTATCCTCGCTTTTATGCCTAGCTAGGGGCGTTAAACGATAGCGCTTGTTGGGAGGCAACCCAATTTTATTTTTATTCCTTGCATTTTGATACTGCTTAGTAATAAATAAATTATTTAGCCTCTGTTTTGTTTGTGTTTTGTGTGTTTAATTAGTGTTTGTGCCAAGTAGAACCGTTGGGAAGACTTGGGGAAAGTCTTGTTGAACTTGCTGTAAAAAAACAGAAAATTTAGCGCTCACGAGAACTGCTGTAATTTTTATTTGAAGAGTGATATTTAGTTAATTATTTTTTAAGATGATTAATAGATAAATTCCTCAAGTCCAGCAATTTATTTGAGAATTTTTGGGGTTCCAGATCTTGCGCTAGCTACAGATTACTACAGACTGTTCTGTTTTGACAGATTCTGTTTTTCGTGTGTTGTTTGCTTATTTTGGTGAATCTATGGCTAGTAAAATAGTTTATAATCCATAGATAAGTTGGAATACAGTAGGTTTAACACCAATATAAATAAAGAATGAGTTCATTAGAGTACCTTGAAGTGGTCTTTTGTTTTCTTTCGCTAACGGAGCTCACGAGTTTTCTATTTTGAGTTTTGTGTTGTGAAGTTTTCAAGTTTTGGGTGAATTCTTTTGATGGATCATGGAACAAGGAGTGGCAAGAGCCTAAGCTTGGGGATGCCCATGGCACCCCAAAGATAATCCAAGGACACCAAAAATTCAAAGCTTGGGGATGCCCCGGAAGGCATCCCCTCTTTCGTCCACTTCCATCGGTAATTTACTTGGAGCTATATTTTTATTCACCAACATTATATGTGTTTTGCTTGGAGCGTCTTGTATTATTTGTGTCTTTTTGTCTTAGTATGCCACAATCTTCCTTGCTGTACACACCTTTTGAGATAGCCATACATGAATTAAAATTTGATAGAATACTCTATGTGCTTCACTTATATCTTTTGAGCTAAGTAATTTTGCTCTATGCGCTTCACTTATATCTTTTGAGCGTTATAATTTTGCTATATGTGCTTCACTTAGATCTTTTAGAGCATGGTGGTGGATTTTTTTAAGAAACTATTGATCTCTCATGCTTCACTTAAATTATTTTGAGAGTCTCTTAATAGCATGGTAATTTGCTTAATAATAATATGCTTGGTATTCAAGATTTGTGAAACTTTCTTTTGAGTGTGTTGAATACTAAGAAAAGATTGAAGCATGGTAATTGTTTTGAGATATGGAGGTGATAATATTAAAGTCATGCTAGTTGAGTAGTTGTGAAATTAAAGAATACTTGTGTTAAAGTTTGTGATTCCCGTAGCATGCACGTATGGTGAACCATTATGTGACGAAGTCGGAGCATGATTTATTTATTGATTGTCTTCCTTATGAGTGGCGGTCGGGGACGAGCGATGGCCTTTTCCTACCAATCTATCCCCCTAGGAGCATGCGCGCAATACTTTGCTTTGATAACTTCTAGATTTTTGCAATAAGTATATGAGTTCTTTATGACTAATGTTGAGTCCATGGATTATACGCACTCTCACCCTTCCACCTTTGCTAGCCTCTCTAATACCGTGCACCTTTCGCCGGTATCATACACCTACCATATACCTTCCTCAAAACAGCCACCATACCTACCTATTATGGCATTTCCATAGCCATTCCGAGATATATTGCCATGCAACTTTCCACCATCTAGTTCATCATGACACATTCATCATTGTCATATTGCTTAGCATGATCATGTAATTGACATAGTATTTGTGGCAAAGCCACCATTCATAATTTCTTCATACTTGTCACTCCTGATTCATTGCATATCCCGGTACACCGTCGGAGGCATCCATATAGAGTCATACTTTGTTTTAGAATCGAGTTGTAATCATTGAGTTGTAAATAAATAAAAGTGTGATGATCATCATTCAATAGAGCATCGTCCCAATAAAAAAAAGAGAAAGACCAAAGAAAAACAGAAGGCCCAAAAAAGGGGCAATGCTACTATCCTTTTACCACACTTGTGCTTCAAAGTAGCACCATGATATATCGAGTCTCATATATTGTGCTTCAAAGTAGCACCATGTTCTTCATATAGAGAGTCTCATATGTTGTCACTTTCATATACTAGTGGGAATTTTATATTATAGAACTTGGCTCGTATATTCCAATGATGGGCTTCCTCAAAAGTTCCCTAGGTCTTCATGAGCAAGCAAGTTGGATGCACACCCACTTAGTTTCTTTTGTTGAGCTTTCATACATTTATAGCTCTAGTGCATCCGTTGCATGGCAATCCCTACTCACTCACATTGATATCTATTGATGGGCATCTCCATAGCCCGTTGATACGCCTAGTTGATGTGAGACTATCTTCCCCTCATTTTTGTCTTCTCCACAACCACCATTCTATTCCACCTATAGTGCTATATCCATGGCTCACGCTCATGTATTGCGTGAAGATTGAAAAAGTTTTGAAAAAGTTAGAGTATGAAACAATTGCTTGGCTTGTCATCGGGGTTGTGCATGATTTAAATACTTTGTGTGGTGAAGATGGAGCATAGCCAGACTATATGATTTTGTAGGGATAACTTTCTTTGGCCATGTTATTTTGAGAAGACATAATTGCTTTATTAGTATGCTTGAAGTATTATTATTTTTATTTCAATATAAACTTTTGTCTTGAATCTTTCTAATCTGAATATTCATACCACAATTAAGAAGATTTGCATTGAAATTATGCCAAGTAGCACTCCGCATCAAAAATTCTCTTCTTATCATTTACCTACTCAAGGACGAGCAGGAATTAAGCTTGGGGATGCCAGATACGTCTCCAACGTATCTATAATTTTTGATTGCTCCATGCTATATTATCTACTGTTTTGGACTATATTGGGCTTTATTTTCCACTTTTATATTATTTTTGGGACTAACCTATTAACCGGAGGCCCAGCCCAGAATTGCTGTTTTTTGCCTATTTCAGTGTTTCGAAGAAAAAGAATATTAAACGGAGTCCAAACGGAATAAAATCTTTGGGAACGTGATTTTCTTCACCGAACGTG